>NW_027284379.1:15000-20000 GCF_046629955.1 Centroberyx affinis | reverse complement strand
CCAGGCCTGATTACTGCCAGACCTGTTGAATCAATAAATCACTTAAATAGAACCTGTCTGACAAAATGAAGTAGGCTGAAAGATCTCAAAAAGCAACACATCATGCCGAGGTCTAAAGAAGTTCAAGAACAGATGAGAAACAAAGTCATTGACATCTATCAGTCTGGAAAGGGTTACAAAGCCATTTCTAAGGCTTTGGGACTCCAGCGAACCATGGTGAGAGCCATTATCCACAAATGGAGAAAACTTGGAACAGTGGTGAACCTTCCCAGGAGTGGCCGGCCTACCAAAATTACTCCAAGAGCGCGTCGACGACTCATCCAGGAGTTCACAAAAGAACCAAGAACAACATCTAAAGAACTGCAGGCCTCACTTGCCTCAGTTAAGGTCAGTGTCCATGATTCAACAATAAGAAAGAGACTGGGCAAAAATGGCATCCATGGGAGAGTTCCAAGGCGAAAACCACTGCTGACCAAAAAGAACACAAAGGCTCGTCTCACATTTGCCAAAAAACATCTTGATGATCCCCAAGACTTTTGGGAAAATATTCTGTGGACTGACGAGACAAAAGTTGAACTTTTTGGAAGGTGTGCGTCCCGTTACATCTGGCGTAAAACTAACACAGCATTTCATAAAAAGAACATCATACCAACAGTCAAACATGGTGGTGGTAGTGTGATGGTCTGGGGCTGCTTTGCTGCTTCAGGACCTGGACGACTTGCCGTAATTGATGGAACCATGAATTCTGCTCTCTACCAGAAAATCCTGAAGGAGAATGTCCGGCAATCAGTTCGAGACCTCAAGCTCAAGCAATTAGGGGGCAATTACTTTTTCACATAGGGCCAGGTAGGTTTGGATAGCTTTTTTCCCTTAATAAATGAAATCATCATTTAAAAACTGCATTTTGTATTTACTCGGGTTATCTTTGTCTAATATTAAAATTTGTTTGATGATCTGAAACATTTAAGTGTGACAAATATGCAAAAATATAAGAAATCAGGAAGGGGGCAAATACTTTTTCACAGCACTGTATATCACGATATGGTTCATGTATGCAAAATAATGTTAAATAATCAAATGAATGTTCATCTCATTGAACCGAATGGTGATGTTAGGTGTGATGTCAAACAAAACAGAAATATTCAAATAATATTCCTACCATACCTCATTTTATGAGAGTTTTTATCTAAAATTTGCTTGTCATCATCAGTTCAGACAGCAGAAATGTGTGTCACGATTTTAAAATATCTTCATATCGTCACGATACGATTCCACTGAAAGACGATAAACGATAATATTGAATTATCGCCCGGCCCTACTGTAGAGTAGACTGACTCACAGCCACTTTCACCGTTTTACAGCTAATCTGGTTTGCAGAGTAGAATCGAGGGCTTTATGGTGATGTAACAACCCTCTGGCGGCCATATTGGAGGTCTTCAGCTGTGGGTGCATCCCTGCAGCCACGTTTCCCACTCACTTGCGTCTTTTCCTTTGCGTCTTCGTCCCTCCCACCGAGGATGAACAGAGAGACACAAGGGGGGCATCCCAAGTCTCTTATTTGATATTTCCTCGCTCCTCGATCCTCGCTTGAACCGGAAGTCGTTCGGGTCCGCCATTTTGAAGGTCGTCCCAAAGCTCTTATTTCTGCTCCGAGGATCGAGGAGGAAGGATCCTCAATCCTCACTCCTTGATCCTCGGTTGCTCGGTTGATCCTCTCAACCGAGCGGCCAAAACCACGGGTGAATTTTTTTAAGCCAATAAGGAAGTGGCTGAAAGCTACAGTTCCTCTAACGTCCGCTAGAGTCCGGCTCCACAGAGACTCCAAACCGACTCCATGCAATTCAATGACACCACAACTTCTCACTCAAAATATAAAGTCAATAACATTTTTCGACAAGAGGTTTTGGTCTAGCTAATTTCACTTCTTCTAATATGTGATGGAATGGCTCCGCCTTCAGAAACCTGTGGTGAAGAACACTCACTACTAGCCTACATCTGTTTTAGCCTACAGTCTGTGGTTCCAACTGTCCAACTCTCTTGTTAGCTAGCTAACCATAGTATCTGGTCAGCTAACCATCACTGTCTTGTTGTTAACACATCTGATTAGCACACTAGCTAACGTAGCTAGTAGCAGCTAGCGTTAGCATGTTCACATTAACATCAGTGTGTTTGCTAGCTAACAGTTTGTTCAGGTTAACTGAGCTGACTCTTCTCAAGCTCCAACTCTTCATGTTTTGGAGTAGAGACTAGGGCTAAAGACAAGACAGTTTACTGTGTCACAGTAACCTACATTTGGAAACAAATCCACCTTATCACACTATTCACTTTTACTGAGAACGTTACTGAATGGATCTACAGCCACACCACAACAAGCTGACTCAGCTGCTCTCTGCTTCAGCTGCTTCATACACATTTACACTTTAACTCACACACACATGCAAACTGTCTTCATTTCCTGCATTCTTTCTTTCTCTCTCTCTCTCTCTCTCTCTTTTCTCTCTCTCTTTTTTCTCTCTGTTACACACACAGACTCTCTCTCTAGTAGACACACTTGCTGTTTTAATTTCTTGCACTCTGTCTTTCTCTCTCTCTGTCACACACACACACACACACACACACACACACACTCTCTCTCTCTCTCTATTGTCTCTCTGATACACACACACACATACACAGACTCTCTAGTAGACACACTTGCTGTTTTAATTTCTTTCACACACTCTCTCTCTGTCACGCACACACACACACACACACACACACACACACACACACACACACACACACACACACAGACACACACTCTCTCTCTCTCTCTCTCTCTCTCTCTTTTCTCTTTCTGTTACACACAGACTCTCTCTCTAATAGACACACTCGCTGTTTTCATTTCTTGCACTCTGTCTTTCTCTCTCTGTGTCACACACACACACACACACACACACACACACACACACACACACACACACTCTCTCTCTCTCTCTCTCTCTCTCTCTCTCTCCCCCTCTGACAGCCTCTCATTGCAGCGGCTGTCTTCTTGCCGTTCCTAAACCGGAGCTGCTCTGCATGCCTTATCGTCATGTGATTGATGGCTGGCTGTTCTACTCTTATCGATTCTATGCTCTCCATATATTAAACGGAGGAAACGGAGCTGAATCGGTCGCGGAAAGGAGCGGCTGAAATACGATCGCTCCCCGATACCCCGGCTAATCTGCACAACCTAATTCATTCCCAACGTCGGCGAGCCCTATTGCAGATACGCAGACAGTCACGCTGTGTTTTCTGTAGCGCTGATAGATGTATTTTATGTTTATTAGCTGTGAGATATTTCAGCAGCTTATCTGGAAATTATGTAGTGGCCGCGGCGTCTGTAAAATTACTCAATCAGCCGTGAGATTCGAAGGAATTTATGGTGTTTGTAGGGCAGTGATGATTGTAGAATGCAGACAGTCGTGTTTTATTTGGATAATATTGATATAGAAATGTATTTTTCGATGCTCCGCGAAGAGATATAGTTGATGGCTTGGCTTCTAATGCGATATTTTATAGTTTATCTGTGAAATGTAATATGTAAGGGAGAGGGTCGCCGGTATCTGAACACACTCTGAGCATCCTGAAAGGCTGACTGTCTGGAGATGAGAGGTTTTTTATCTGACAGTGAGAACAAATTGGTGTTGTGCAGCTCATTAGGGAGAGCAAGGCACTAACACTGGCAGGGTTGGGGGTTCGATTCCCTGTGTGGCTCGATGATGGGGGGAAAGTAGGATTTTTCCAACGTGTCCGTCACTGCTCAGTCAAAATTGTCTCCCATAGGAATGAATAGAGTTCCAGTAGGGCCGGGCGATATGGTTGAAATCAATATCATGATAATCATAAGGATTTTTCTCGATATCAATATATATCACGATATGGCTCATGTATGCAAAATCACGTTAAATAATCAAATGAATGTTCATCTCATTGAACCGAATGGTGATGTTAGGTGTGATGTCAAACAAAAATGAAATTTTCAAATAATATTCCTGCCATACCTCATTTTATCAGAGTTTTTAAGTAAAATTTGCTTGTCATCATCAATTTAGACAGCAGAAATGTGTGTCAAGATATCAAAATATCTTCATATCATCACAATATGATTCCACTGAAAGAAATAAATAATAATAAACGATAATATTGAATTATCACCCAGCCCTAAGTTCCAGCATACTGTAATATAATGAATTACGGCTGTTTTTATGTGCGAGTAGCGTTTATATTTCTGCGTTGATGATTCTGAGCGTAGAAACCGAAACACTAGATGTCAGTGTGGAGTTTTGTTAACACAGAAGTAATAGAAGAAGAAGTCGTGTTTCCATTCTCTGAAGATGTTGTGGATATTTCAGTTCATCTGGTGTCTTTATAGCTGGGAGATGAGCGTCCAGATGAACCTCCTCAGCTCGTCTCTCTTCCCTCTGCTCCATGTTGTCTTCACTATCGGCCCGCAGGAGGATACAGGAGGAGGAGACACCAAGCGGACCAATCACAGCTCTTGTGGTCTTGCGTCGCTCTACGCTCAGTTACATTTTGGGAGAGGAGCAGTAAGATATGGAGACACTGTAAAGACCTGCGGCAAAGCTACGGCCACACTCCAACGGCCTTCAGTCAGCTGTGAACAAGGCGTTAGAGCAAATAGAGGAAGAGCATATGGGAAAAATGTCCTGTTAGCAAGTTTTAGTTTTACAGTGTCACTGAAAAGCATCATATGGAGGGCTTGGACCCAGAGGGGTGTAAGCAGACTTTGGCAAAACTTTACAGCCAAACCAAAACAAAAAAGTCAACCTAACTTTTATCAGCTGTTTTAAATCTCTTTTCATATTATCATTACATAAATACATAAATAAAGCGTTACTTCCACAACTGAATATAACTACATCTCCTCAAGAGCTTTTACTTGATACACCGCCTGTCAAAAGTTTGGGGACACCTTGCCTTTTCTAAATTTTCAAAATCCTATTTGATTCATTTTT
>NW_027284379.1:0-5000 GCF_046629955.1 Centroberyx affinis | reverse complement strand
TAATGACAATCAGATGCATGGCCTAATTACTGCCACAGACACCGGGGGAGGGGGGGTGGGGGGGGGGGACTACAAGGTCAACCAAGGGTGTGTGTGTGTGTGTGTGTGTGTGTGTGTTTATGGTCCTCCGTAAAAAAGACGGTCAAAGAATGAGCAAGGGCAGAGGGTAGGTAAATACAGTACAGGTGATTTGTGTGTGTGTGTGTGTGTGTGTGTGTTTTCAGTGAGGGCGTAGCTTGTGTGTTGTCTGTTAGTATCTACATGTGTGTGTGTGTGTGTGTGTGTGTTTAAATCAACGTAACCTTGACTAAAGGGCAAAATAAAGGGCAAATTGGAATAAATTTATCAAATTACGACTGAGTATAAAGCCTCTTATAATATTTATAACCAGCGGATCCACTATTCATTACAAAAGATTAAATACCAACTTGTATCAATAATTCATCCTCTTAATCTTCATTTTTAGTGCAATTAAGAGCAGAGGCAAATGATATATTTCACACCCGGCGTTAAAACAGTTTCCATTCAATTTACTGAGCCACACTGAAGCTACATGTGACTGCAGCTCTACTGCCTGCTTCTGCTTTTATTGCTACATATTTAGGTATTTTTTTTAATAGCGATACTAATAGAGATATTAATAAAGTTTATGCAGCATTAACCTAAAAGGTTTGACATGTACTATGACAAAATCATCATCATGTTTTGTTAATTTTAGTGACGTCTAAAGCTGTCAGGCTTGTTCATAAATTAGAGAAAATTTGATAAGATACAGTTTCAATAGCAAGTGATCTCTCTTCCCACACAACTTTGAGCCTAATTTGTTTTCTTCACACTGGAAATGAGGGAAGTTGCCCGGAAAGCTAAAGTTTACCATGCAGCAGCCTTTGTTAAGTAATTGTAGCCAACTAGCATTATCCTAAAAGTGAGAAAATGAGAACTGGTAGCAGCTCTGAGGCTGATGGTTCGTTAACTTTAATGACAGGCGTCTAAACCTGCCAGCTTGGTTTTGGAGATTGGTAAAATAGACACAAAATTTTACTCAAAGAATTAACTTTCAATGACAACAGACTTTACACACGTAACTTGTTTACACAGGAGGTGAGCGAAGTTAGCCAGACAGCTAAAGGTTTGTTCGTAATAAACTTCACTAATGATGAAGATTGAGATTTTGTTCTCAGAAGTTATGAATCTACAGGACATAAAATAAAAACCAACCAACCAACTTTTGATTACTAAAAGGTTTAGCTTCATATTCAGGATAATGCTAATCGCCTCCGATGACTGTATGCTAAAGCGTTAGCATGCTAAAGCACCGGACAGAACTATCTACCAGAGGCACAGACAGGATTTTGGTACCAATCCTCTCATCACTTATTGCGTAAAATGACCCAAACTCCCAAAAAGTCGGTGTCATCCTTTAAAGACCGCATGAAATGAAAAACAACTTTATTTTTTTGCTGGACTTAATGGGTAACACTTTACAATAAGGGTCACTAAGTTAAGGGTTAGTTAATGCTTAATAAGGGTTAGTTAATGCTTAATAAGCATTAACTAACCCTTAATTAACAGTTAACTAATGTGTAATTTACTAATGGTGTTCATGTTAACTAAGGTATTAATTTATACATTATTTAATAGTTTATAAAGATGACTATTAAATAATGTATAAATTAATACCTTAGGAGCAATGGAGGCGGAGAATATTCCTCCACAGCCACTTCCTCCATATCTCATTAATATTCAAATAAGCTCTCATCTGTGTCATTATATTCTCAATCAAAGAGTTAAATTACCTTCTTATCCTTTATAAAATACCGACATTTTATTTTTTTCAATTTTAACTCCATCAGTAATTTCTGGACTAGCTGCTGCTGGTTCTGGTTCTGGATCTGGATCTGAACTCTCAGCCTTCCTCTCTTCTCCTTGGTTAATTGCTGATGTCGTCGCCGTAGCAACAACAGGTGTGGTGTGAGGTCATTAATTTGGGCTGGGCCTTAACGAGCCTCCGAAGAGTAATGCTGCATGACGTGCGCACACACACACACACACACACACACACACTCACACACACATGCACACACACACACACACACACACACACACACCCTGGGCACTCGTTAAGGTGTGTCTATGTGTGTGTGTGTGTGTGTGTGTGTTTGCATGCCTGGGCCAGTTTATGAATTTGTGTTGGTGTCCTTGCATTTGTGTGTGTATCAGAGTGTGTGTGTGTGTGTGTGTGTGTGTGTGTGTGTGTGTGTGTGTGTGTGTGTGTGTGTGTCTCTTGGTGGCCATAACACTTTGTTGTTATTGGTGTTAGCATATGTTGCTGACAAGGTGTCTGACTCTCTCTCTTTCCTTCTCTTTCTTATAATTTTTATCCTTCCTTCTCTCTCTCTCTCTCTCTCTCTCTCTCTCTCCCTTTTTCTGTCTTTCTCCTATGAAAGATAGAAGAATGAAAGACAGAATTAAAAGAGTAACAGAGGCAGTGAGATAGAAAGAGATCCATCCTTTCTTGATCTCTCTCTCTCTCTCTGCATCATTTTTCCTACAGACATTCATCCCTCCTTCCCTCTCTACATTTATCTATCCATCCCTCATTCCCTTCTTCCATTTGTCTATCCATCCCTCTACCCCTCATCCATCCATCCTTCAGTCCTTTCGTCCCTCTCTCCTTCCATCCATCCATCCTTCCTTCCTCTCTCCCTCATCTATCCTTCATCTATCTAGCTTTCTCCCTCATCCCTTCATCCCTCCCTCCTTCCTTTCATCCCTCCATCCCTCTGTTTCTCCCTCCTGCTCTTCTCTCCATTTGTCCATCCTTCCTTCCCTCCCTCTATCCCTCTTTCTCTTTCCCTCCCTTCCCTCCCTCCTTCCATCCATCCGTCTCATACAATCTTCTCTCTTTCTTCTAGCTCTCCATTCATCCATCTTCCCCTCCTTCCATCTGTTCATCCCTCTCTCCTTCCCTTCACCCATCCCTTTCTCCCTCATTCCTCCATCTATTCCTCCCTCCCTCCTTCTCTTCATCCATCCTTCCTTCCCCCCCTGTATCCCTCTTTCTTTCCCTTCCTTCCCCTCTTCCATCTGTTTTTCCCTTCCATCCCTGCCTCCCTCTTCTGCACATTCCCCTCATTTTAAACTCTTGCATACCTTTACATCCATACGAGTCATCTCTCCATCCTCTATCTCTCCATCTTTTTTTTATCTCTCCATCCATCTCTCCATCCTCCATCTCTCCCTCCGTCCGTCCGTCTGGAGAGGGCGATTCATGTAAATGTCAGGAAATATCAGAGCGAAGCGGTGAGATTAGGCTGCAGGGAGAAGATACACTGATACCTGCAGATATAACGCTGTGACACACACACACACACACACACACACACACACACACACACACACACACACACACTTACATAGATATGCTGAATGTCAGGAAAGTGTTGAGATGTGTCTGTATATAGTATGTAGGTGTGTTGAAATATTCTCATTTCTGCAGTGTTTTGCTGCGTATTAAAGATAGGTGAAGATTCTGTGTGTGTGTGTGTGTGTGTGTGTGTGTGTGTGTGTGTGTGTGTGTGTGTGTGTGTGAGGGGTTTTGGTTGGGTGCGCGAATGCAGAAAGAGAAAAGAGAGAGAGAGAGCTAGAAAGGTGTTTAATGCGAGTGTGAAAGCAGTGTAATATTTAACAGCTTAGTGGGATTTGTCTGTCACATTACAAGGGATTGGACTGAGTCTGGTAACACACGTACACACACACACACACACACACACACACACACACACACACAGAACTACACAAACATACTTGTAAGTGCACAGACACTCACACACAAAGAAGCACACCCCTCCCACACACACACACACACACACACACAAACTCCGCACTACAGACACACACAGCACATACAGTATATCTCAAAATGCACACATACATACACACACACTGTGACACACACACAAAGATACACACTCCACTCACACTCAGAGTTACATGCACAGACATATACCCACTTCAAACCACACACACACACACACACACACACACACACACACACACACACACAGCAGAAACCCTTGAGAGAAGGTGAATGAACGTGTTGTTATTCAGTGACAGCTACTGTTCTCTGGATCTGCCTTCACTCTGTATCAGTCAACTGTTAGAATAGAAAACAGAGTCAAAATATCTAAATATACAGTTTATTACAAATGCAAAGGAAACAATAAATGCCTGTATGGAGGTGAAAACGCCCTAAAATCGAGTTTAATTTCAAAATGAGACATCACCCATTTGAAAAAAAAAAAAGGCATCTTCTCTGCTCAACTCAAAAGTTTTTAGGAATTATATCATGACAGCAGAGCAGATGATCTTCAGGCCTTTGCTCACAAAATAGTTCTGTTTTGAAGAGGGACTCCATCTGTGTGCTTGAAATTTTGACTCATGAATTGCAGGTGGCAACATTTTTCCAGTGTTTTTGAGTGAAACGATACAAATATATTCTCTCTAAAAAGCAAAAGGGCTTCGGGGGAAATCTTGATGAGTTCTTCAGATGGAAACCACAGGGGACCGCAGAAGGTTCCCTGAGGAACTCCAGGAACCTCTGATGTATGGAACCTTTCAAGGAACCATTTAAGGGTTTTTTTTTCCAGTGAGGAACCCTGAAGTGCTTTGTAGCAGGTGATACTGTCATAACTTCCAGATAATGTAATAACTTTAATATAGATAACATATCCTTATAAAGGAGTCAAAACTGTAATAAATTGTTGGATAATGTAGTAATATCTTCCTGATAAGGTAATATATTATTATTTTAACCAGAGATTATTACATGGTAACATGTGAAATACTATTTCATCTGATAATGCAATAATACTTGTAATAATGTATCAACCTCAGAAAACTCAAGTCAGAAAACTTATCAAACTCGTATTTTTATTTGTTTTGGTGGCACTTTGTTTCAATGTGTTACACTTATTATTGACTAATATAATAATAAGATA
>NW_027284378.1:0-27636 GCF_046629955.1 Centroberyx affinis | reverse complement strand
CACACACACAGAGAACCAACACACACACACACACACACACAGAGAGAGAACCAACACACACACACACACACACACACAGAGAACCAACACACACACACACAGAGAACCAACACACACACACACACACAGAGAACCAACACACACACACACAGAGAACCAACACACACACACACACACACACATTACTGATACACAGACTTTTAAAGCCACCTGTCTGTCTGCAGCTTCCAGGTCACATGATCCAGTTCAAAGGATCTGAAGCTTCAACTGGACAGACAGATCTGACCAGTCAGCAACCAGTCAGTAAACAGTCAGTGAACAGTAAACAGTCAGTGAACAGTCAGTAAAAAGTGAACAGGTCAGTGAACAGTAAGTGAACAGTAAACAGTCAGTAAACAGTGAACAGTCAGTAAGCAGTGAACAGTCAGTAAACAGTGAACAGTCAGTAAACAGTGAACAGTCAGTAAGCAGTGAACAGTCAGTAAACAGTGAACAGTCAGTGAACAGTAAACAGTCAGTAAACATTGAACAGTCAGTAAACAGTGAACAGTCAGTAAACAGTGAACAGTCAGTGAACAGTAAACAGTGAACAGTCAGTGAACAGTAAACAGTCAGTAAACAGTGAACAGTCAGTAAACAGTGAACAGTCAGTAAACAGTCAGTAAACAGTGAACAGTCAGTAAACAGTCAGTAAACAGTGAACAGTCAGTGAACAGTCAGTAAACAGTCAGTAAAAAGTGAACAGTCAGTGAACAGTAAACAGTCAGTAAACAGTCAGTAAACAGTGAACAGTCAGTAAACAGTCAGTGAACAGTCAGTGAACAGTAAACAGTCAGTAAACAGTCGGTAAACAGTAAACAGTCAGTAAACAGTCAGTGAACAGTCAGTAAACAGTCAGTAAACAGTCAGTAAACAGTCAGTAAACAGTAAACAGTAAGTAAACAGTAAGTAAACAGTCAGTAAACAGTAAACAGTCAGTAAACAGTAAGTAAACAGTCAGTAAACAGTAAACAGTCAGTAAACAGTAAGTAAACAGTCAGTAAATTGTTAACAGTCAGTAAACAGTCAGTAAACAGTAAACAGTCAGTTAACAGTCGGTAAACAGTAAACAGTAAACAGTCAGTTAACAGTAAACAGTCAGTAAACAGTAAACAGTCAGTAAACAGTCAGTAAAAAGTGAACAGTCAGTAAACAGTAAACAGTCAGTAAACATTAAACAGTCAGTTAACAGTCGGTAAACTGTAAACAGTCAGTAAACAGTCAGTAAACAGTAAACAGTCAGTGAACAGTCAGTAAACAGTCAGTAAACAGTAAGTAAACAGTCAGTAAACAGTAAACAGTCAGTAAACAGTCAGTAAACAGTCAGTGAACAGTAAACAGTCAGTGAACAGTCAGTAAACAGTCAGTAAACAGTAAGTAAACAGTCAGTAAACAGTAAACAGTCAGTAAACAGTCAGTAAACAGTAAGTAAACAGTCAGTAAACAGTAAGTAAACAGTCAGTAAACAGTAAACAGTCAGTAAACAGTAAGTAAACAGTCAGTAAACAGTAAACAGTCAGTAAACAGTCAGTAAACAGTCAGTAAACAGTAAACAGTCAGTAAACAGTCAGTAAACATTAAACAGTCAGTTAACAGTCGGTAAACAGTAAACAGTAAACAGTCAGTTAACAGTAAACAGTCAGTAAACAGTAAACAGTCAGTAAACAGTCAGTAAAAAGTGAACAGTCAGTAAACAGTAAACAGTCAGTAAACATTAAACAGTCAGTTAACAGTCGGTAAACTGTAAACAGTCAGTAAACAGTCAGTAAACATTAAACAGTCAGTTAACAGTCAGTAAACAGTAAACAGTCAGTTAACAGTCAGTAAACAGTCAGTAAACAGTAAACAGTCAGTTAACAGTCAGTAAACAGTCAGTAAACCTTTGGGGCCGTAGATCTTGTGGCCGCTGATGGACATGAGGTCGACCCTCCAGTCGGAGACGTTGATGGGAATCTTCCCCACAGCCTGAGCAGCGTCGGTGTGGAGGAACACTCCTTTAGAGCGGCACAGCTGACCTGGGGGGGGGGGAGGGGGGGGGGGGGTTAGACTGTGGGTCCTGGAGACGGTTGCTAATGTGCTGCTGTGTCGTGTTGCCATGGTTACCGATCTCCTTGATGGGCTGCTTCACTCCTATCTCGTTGTTGACGGTCATCACCGACACCAGAGAGGTTTCAGGACCGATACTGTCCTCCAGGAGCTACACACACACACACACACACACACAAACATACACACACACGCACACACACACGTACACACACACGTACACACACACACACACACACAGAGTTATGTTACATTTCAGTTCAACTGGGTTTAGCTTGCTGTACATTGAAGCATGCGTGTGTGGGTGTCTGTGTGTGTGTGTGTCTGTGTGTGTGTGTGTGTGTGTGTGTGTCTGTGTGTGTGTCTCAGTGTGTGTGTGTGTGTGTGTCTGTGTGTGTGTCTCAGTATGTGTGTGTGTGTGTGTGTGTCTCTGTGTGTGTGTGTGTGTGTGTGTGTGTGTCTCTCAGTGTGTGTGTGTGTGTGTGTGTCTGTGTGTGTGTCTCAGTATGTGTGTGTGTGTGTGTGTGTGTCTCAGTATGTGTGTGTGTGTGTGTGTGTGTGTGTCTCTCTGTGTGTGTGTGTGTGTGTGTGTGTCTCTCTGTGTGTGTGTCTCTCTGTGTGTGTGTGTGTGTGTGTGTGTGTGTGTGTGTGTGTGTCTCTCTGTGTGTGTGTGTGTGTGTGTGTGTGTGTGTGTGTGTGTGTGTGTGTGTGTGTGTGTGTGTGTGTGTGTGTGCACCTGCAGGTCCAGCAGTCCGTTCTGCTTCACTGGTAGATATGTGACTCTGAAGCCTTCGGCCTCCAGAACGCGGCAGGAGTCCAGAACACACTTATGTTCCGTCTGGGTGGTGATCACATGACGCTTCTTCAGCTGGTAGAACCTGGCCACGCCCTGAGGGGCCGCACGGCATCATGGGAAATAAAACAAACAACACCACAAAGGAGTCAGCAGAGAGGAGGGGGAGGAGGAGGAGGAGGAGGAGGGGGAAGAGGAGGAGGAAGAGGAGGAGGGGGAAGAGGAAGAGGAAGAGGAGGAGGAGGAGGGGGAGGGGGAGGGGGAGGGGGAGGGGGAGGAGGGGGAAGAGGAGGAGGGGGAAGAGGAGGAGGGGGAAGAGGAGGAGGAAGAGGAGGAGGGGGAGGGGGAGGAAGAGGGGGAGGGGGAGGGGGAGGAGGAGGAAGAGGAGGAGGAAGATGTCACCTTGATAGCCATGTTGTTGGACTCGGTGGCTCCGCTGGTGAAGATGATCTCTCTGGGATCTGCTGCTATCAGGTCTGCTACCTGCTGCTCACACACACACAGAGACACACACACACACACACACACACACACACACACACACACACACACACACACACACACACACACAGAGAGACACACACACACAGAGACACACACAGTCAAACCTGCACTGAAAAACCATAAAACACAGAAAACCTTTCTGAAAACTTACCAAGTAACAGTCTCTCTCTCTCTCTCTCTCTCTAATTCAATTCGCTTTATTGGCATGAAAGTTCACAGACACCATTGCCAAAGCATCAAGATGAATATCAGTCTAGGTGTGTGTGTGTGTGTGTGTGTGTGTGTGTGTGTGTTCAGCTCCTGAACCCAGAGCCTCCATCACAGACTGAGGATCAGTAAACTATGTGAAGGAATTAATGTTTGTTGGTAACAAGGGTTACACACATTTTATATGCAGGACACAATAACATTCAAAGAGAAAAATATCAAATATGTGGGGTTTCAACATATTGAGAGATTAAGATTATGTTAATAAAAAAAGAAAACACTCTCTCTCTCTCTCTGCAGACTGAGTCTCTCTCTCTCTGTCTCTCTCTCTCTCTCTCCAGACTGAGTCTCTCTCTCTCTCTCTCTCTCTCTCTGCAGACTGAGTGTCTCTCTACCTTCCTGGCTCGCTCCATGGCGCTCTCACTCTCCCAGCCGTAGGCGTGTGTTCTGGAGTGAGGGTTCCCATAGTAGTTCACCTGGTAGGGCAGCATGGCGTCCAGCACCCTGGGGTCCTGCTCACACACACACACACACACACACACACACACACACACACACACACACACACACACACACAGTGTAGTAACAGCTGTTGCACATCCTTTAAACATCAACTTGGTAAAAAGTTTTGTTTTGCTAGCTAGCTAACTGAATAACTTCCTTGTTATTCCTACAACAATACACAAGTGAGCACAGTGCCAGGCCCCGCCCACAGCCCCACTCATAGCTCCGCCCACAGCCCCACTCATAGCTCCGCCCACAGCCCCACTCATAGCTCCGCCCAGTTTCTC
This sequence comes from Centroberyx affinis, assembly GCF_046629955.1. Lineage (NCBI taxonomy): Eukaryota > Metazoa > Chordata > Actinopteri > Beryciformes > Berycidae > Centroberyx > Centroberyx affinis. The sequence continues at coordinate 23,256 of NW_027284378.1, read as the reverse complement.
TATCCAGCTACTTAAATTAAAGCCGGAGGTGAACATGCTAACATCCTGTCTGCAGCATCAGCTGGCTCAGCCTGTCACCATGACAACGTGTTTGGTAACGGTTACCATGGGTGTGGTGGCCTGGAAGTCCATGTAGAGCGGCCGGAGCTCGTCTATCTCCAGGTCCTGGCTCTTCACCAGCTCTGCAGGGACAACACAGCATGTTAATACACAGCAATGACAGCAATAACACAGGAATAACACAGGAATAACACAGTAATAACACAGTAATAACACAGTAATAACACAGGAATAACACAGTAATAACACAGCAATAACACAGCAATAACACAGTAATAACACAGTAATAACACAGGAACAACAGGAATAACACAGGAATAACACAGTAATAACACAGTAATAACACAGGAATAACAGTAATAACACACATGAAGTGAGCTGATGAAACTGGCTCCTGTCTGATGGAGCTCCATGTTGAGCTTTACCTGCTGTGTTTTAACTCATGTGGTTTTATTATGTTTCTGTTGTTTCATAACTGTGTTTCTAGATGAGACCAGTTTGATCTGGATTCTGGTGAACTGGATTACATTCACACCGCTGTGTTTCATCCAGACTCATTCAGCAGCTGACAGTTGGAGAGCTGACTGCTTCCAGATGATGCTGTCTGCCTGTCTGTCTGCCTGTCTATCTGTCTGTCTGTCTGTCTGTCTCTCTGTCTGTCTGTCTGTCTGTCTCTCTGCCTGTCTGTCTGTCTGCCTCTCTGTCTGTCTGCCTGTCTGTCTGTCTGTCTGTCTGTCTGTCTGTCCAAAGCGAACTGCGTCACTGGGAGATTAGCAGGATGCTAACTGACTGGAGGCTAATGAAACAAGCTAACGCTTCCCGCGGTGTGTTACCTTTCTCCAGGGAGCTGGCGGCTCTCTGGGCAGAGCCTGGCCGCAGAGGGAGCGCTGTGAGCGGCCTCAGCAGCCGGGAGGAGACGGTCCTGCCCGGGGAAAGCATCTGCACGGCGGGTTGCTTTAGCTGGCGAGCCGCTGACCTCCGACAGCAACGGACAACTGGAACCAGTGGAACCAGTGGAACCAGTTGAACAAGCCGGTTCCTCTGCTGGAGACGGCTGGTTCAGTCACGGAGAAACACGTTAGAAGATGACTTTGGGAATCTTAGTCCGAGTTGCTCCTGTTTCAAAAGCAGAAGACGCGGCCGCTCTTATAACCGCCTGTCAGTTACATCAGGGTCAAGCTAGACACAACGGCAAGGTCAACTTCCGAGCTCAACTTTCAAAATAAAAGTTTTATTTCAAAAGAAAAATAAATTCAGGACATACTGTATGTTGCAGCTATAAAAATAAATAGATAAAATAATTTATGTTGAACATGAAATGTTTTTTAAACACTGATGAACATATGATGCAATGTTTTGAGTAAAACAAATTACCAAAATAAAAATAAAGAATATACTATATTTAAGGAGGAATCTGTACTAAATGAAAATATAATTGTTGTCATTTCCACGGCACATAGTGACATATATAATTATAGGCCTATGCAAGATGCCATATATGCATCACATACTGTATGATTGCCACCGGTCTGCTAGTTACCTTTATTTTGAAGGCAAAACATCAGATTTCCGGTCTTGTCCTGTCTGACGGTCGCGAGCTTGACGCAGCTCGGTGTTGCTCCCGGTTGCACAAGAAACGGAAAGAGGGGCGGGAACTTCCTCTGCACGATCTGTATTCTCATTGGTTAATCTGCAGTGTTTTGCTCCACTGCGGGGCGGGGTCAAGGTCTGCCCTCTGTCCTCTGATTGGTTACAAGGAGGAAGTTTACTTTGTCAGGAAGTGGAATGTGAGTTCAGACTCGGGTCAGGTTGAGTAAGTGGATCTAACTGGCGTTTATTCAGTTATATCAGTTTAGTGACGTCACGTCTATCCACAAAAACACAGTTCAGTTTGTGAATCTCAAAGTAACCGACAGACAGTTCATCAGTAAAATTAAACTGTAATAAAGTTTCTGTGCAGGTGAACAGGCCGGGCCAGCACACTTTATAGATCACTGATTTCCAGAGAGAGACAGAGAGACTGTCAAAGGTCTGATTTTATTGTGGGCCAACAGACAGGCAGACAGGCAGGCAGACAGACAGACAGACAGACAGGCAGACAGACAGACAGACAGTCAGGCAGGCAGACAGACAGGCAGACAGGCAGACAGACAGACAGACAGTCAGGCAGGCAGGCAGGCAGACAGACAGACAGTCAGGCAGGCAGACAGACAGGCAGGCAGACAGACAGGCAGGCAGGCAGACAGACAGACAGACAGTCAGGCAGGCAGGCAGGCAGACAGACAGACAGGCAGACAGGCAGACAGACAGGCAGGCAGCTAGAGACATAAACTGAACAACCTGCAACACAACAGAGCAGCTGCAGCGCTGTGACTTGTCAGAAAGTGAGACGTCGACATGAGGAGGAAGAGGAAGAGTTAACCAGTAACTACCTGCTGACTAACAAGCTGTCCAGGCAGCAGGACAGGTGAGTCGCAGCTCAGGTGTCTGTGCTGAATCCTGATCCAGATCTGAGTCTGAACCATCTAGACTGCAGTTAGACAGGATGTGTAGTTGTAGTAATGCTGAGAGTGAACAGCCACACATCTGAAACTGCTGTAAATCTATTCTGGAGCAAAATGACTAAACACTGTTGTGCGTCGGGGTGTAAACCGGTTTTCAAATGGATTGGGATTCTTTCAGTTTCCATCAGGAAAGTCAGAACAGGTAAAAACCAAAGAGAGGACTGAACAGATGAAAGTGCTGCTGGTCTGATGCGTGCTGGACCAGGAAAAGACTGACAGCTCAAATAAGACGTGTGTTTGTCACAAGTTCCAGGATCATAACTGATCTGTCAGACTGAAGCTGAGGAAGCAGCTGTGCTTCAGCCTTCTGTTAGCTAGCTGCCATGTGACCTGTAAGGTTAGTGTGATATAAATGAGGCTGGGTGGCATTCAGTGAGCATGGTGGCTAACAGGTGTAGCTAACGTTGGCTAATGTTACTGACATGACACAAAAAGCTTCATGCTTGCTAGCTAAATTAAAAAAAATTCACCTGCTCTGACTTTCCTGATGGAAACTGACAGAATCAGTGAATCAGAAGAACAGGTTTAATCCAGTTTAGCTCAGAGTGTTTGGTTTAGTTCAGTTCATTTCTGTCTGTTTCTGACTGAACTGATCATTTCATCACTGATCCATCTGATTGATTTAGTGTTTAGATAATGTCAGCTTGTTAGCTAGCTAACCATAGCATCTGGTCAGCTAACATCACTGTCTTGTTGTTAACACATCTGATTAGCACACTAGCTAACGTAGCTAGTAGCAGCTAGCGTTAGCGTGTTCACATTAACATCAGTGTGTTTGCCGGCTAGTTAGCTAGCTAACAGTTTGTTCAGGTTAACTGAGCTGACTCTTCTCAAGCTCCGACTCTTCATGTTTTGGAGTAGAGACTAGGGCTAAAGACAAGACAGTTTACTGTGTCACAGTAACCTACATTTGGAAACAAATCCACCTTATCACACTATTCACTTTTACTGAGAACGTTACTGAATGGATCTACAGCCACACCACAACAAGCTGACTCAGCTGCTCTCTGCTGACAGCTGCTTCACACACATTTACACTTTATTCACTAACACACAGTTCACACTGTTCCTCCATCATGGAGACAGACAAACTGTAAAGTCTGTATTCAGAGTTTATTTCTTGATGTTAAAGTTTGTATTTTTTCCCTCCAACAGACTTGGACGGGTTTTGTTTTCACGCTTATCTGTTAGCAGGATTTCTCCACAAGTTATTAACGGATTTACAGGAAACTATGGAAAGGTTGGTCATTGGGCCGAGAAGAACTTTTCACACTGATTGGTCAAAGGGGCGTGGCGGTGGGCGTGGCTTCTCACAAAAATGCATAGAACTTGCAAACGGATTCACATAACACCATGAAACTTTGTGGCCAATCAGCAGACAGAAGAAGAGGCAAACCCTCCATTATTGGTCCAATCAAACAACATGGAGGCACTGGAGAGCTCATCTCCTGTTTAGACAGAACCAGACCGGTCCAGAGGCAGAAGAGCAGCTCTGATGGAAACTGAACAGATATTGAGCTGATTGGTCAGGTGGTGTTGAGGTGATCAGATGAAACGATTCAAAGTGTGTAGAATGTGAACAGGCAGATCTCACATCACATTTCAGTGAATGTGAAACAAGAAAGAAGAAATTATTTACTTTTGGTGAAAATCCGACATGTGGAACAGGCATATATTGTGCATAACGTTGGAGTGACATCTAGTTATGTAAAAGAAATGGAAAGATTTTAATTTTACTCTAATGATAATAGTAAAGACAGTAATGGATGAGTGTTTTTCTGACCAGATCTTTCCTCCGTCTCTCCACTGACTGACAGTTCAGAGTGAAACCTCTGATCAGAGCAGCCATCCTGATCAATACCTTCATTGTAATACCTTCAACTATTCCTCGTTTTGTTGGGACCCCCGGAAACCCCTCAAGGATCCCTGGAAACCCCTCAAGGATCCCTGGAAGTCCCTGGACCCCACTCTGGAACTGGACTAGTCTGCACTCTAACTATAGACTGGAGTTAGTCTGTTGTGTCACACTGGTTTAACAGGAGATCAGACAGGTGAAGAACCTCAGAACAACATACAGCACAGTCAGAAACCTCCTGTTGGTTCTCCTGCCGGTTCTCCAGGTGAGCTGCCATGTTGGGACGGGCGGCTCGCAGGTTTGATCCCCGGCTGTTCCCCTCGCTCTCCGGCCCTCGTCCTCCACTCGAGCTGCCCAAACGTCATTACCCAGCAGGCAGTGGGAGCAGGAAGTACAGGACGGGGCAGGAGGCGGGACAGATGAGCCCGGCTCAGATCAACCTCATCTTAAAGGTGAGGACCACAAAGATCGATCAAGGAGTCGATCGATGCAACAACCAATCAATCAATCTATCGGTTAATCTATCTGTCTATGTTCTGTTTCCAGGCCAATGAGTACAGCCACACCCACCCTAGAGGCCCCGCCTCCCATGGCGTCCTGGGTTTCCATAGCAACCTGTTGCCTTCCAACCACCCCAGCGAGGACCGGCGCAGCAGCGCCACCTGCCTGCCGGGCGGCGGCCTGCTGTTCGGCGTGTTCGACGGCCACGCGGGGCCGGCCTGCGCCCAGGCCGTCAGCCAGAGGCTCTTCTACTACATCGCCGTGGCAACGCTGTCGCCGAGGACACTGGCGGAGCTCGAACAGGCAGTGGAGGAGGAACGGGCCGTCCCGCCACTGCTGGAGTGGCACAAACACCCACAAGATCACAGCTGCCCCGACGGCGGGCAGATCTCCTTCCACAGCCTCCGCACCTACTGGCAGGAGAGGCTGGACCTGGAGGAGGAGGAGGAGGAGGTAACCAATCAGGAGGGAGGAGGGTGTGTGTGTGTGTGTGTGTGTGTGTGTGTGTGTGTGTGTGTGCACCCAGTATGTGTCTCTGTACAGTACCTGGAGCTCAGCACCTCCAGATCTACTGCTGCTTTAATGCTGCGTTCACGTCTTCAACAAAGTCCATGTGGCCTCCTGGTGGGGATTTCAGGACAGGTGGGATTTTAAAGCTCTGGTATCTCCCACTTGGAGTTATGAATGGCTGAAGTGTGTCACCGCAGGCGGGAAACATGGCAGTGAATCCTCCGATGTCAGCAGTCCAAGAGAAAAATCTGAATTATTAAAAATCCAAATATCCCCAAAAATGATTTTGGATGTGGCGTTCCAACAAGTTCATCCTGCGCCTCTGTGTCCTCCGATCTGACGTGAACGCACCATGAGCTTTCAAACGTGTTTTCTGAATGTGATGACATCATTATCCATTCCCTCTCTGATTGGTTGTAGGACGGCAGGAGGGTGAGTTCAGCGCTGGTCAACGCCTTCAGTCGCCTTGACAACGACCTCTCTCTGGAGGCCCAGGTCCACCTCTCCATGTCCTCTCCCAGGTCCTCATCCGGACACTCCTTCTTCACAGTCTTACATGTCTGCGATCCAAAGAGAATATCTGATGCTTCTAATGAATTCCTCCTGGCTGAAGTGATGTGATGGGAATCAGAATAAAACTGTTTCCACCTGCAAAATGTTAGTGTTCCTGTGATTCTAGCTGCAGTCTCAGAAGATTCTGTATCAAAACTTTATTGCCCATGTTTAAAATGTCAGTGTGTTTCCACCACTGCTGTTATGAGCGATTCAACCGTTCAGTTTACAGCCAGAAAGTTTTATCGCCTGTGGAATAGTTGTTTTAGATTTTCCTGGAAACTCTCTGACATCACTTCCTCTAAGACGGGCAGAAAGAATATTATGATTCCAACTAAAGGAAGCAGTTGGTTGAAGCTTTTTACATGTTTACGACTGTTCATACCGATTGGGCCATTGATGTAAAGCCTAATGACCAAATCCACAGAGAGGAGAGTCTGGTAGCTCACACTTTGAGGATTCAATTAGAAAACCTTCATGTCCTCAATGAGGCTATTTGTTGTGTTTCTTAAAACCAATTCAGTCCCATGAAGGAGGCTTCAGATCAGATCTACAGCAGTCCAGTCAGGCTGTAAATATTCCCTCATGGATCAAACTGTCACTTCTCTCATGTCCAGCAGTCTTTATGTTTCATCATTTCTCTGGTTGCTTATAGCTCCAGTCACCAGGTGAATCCTCTCTCTGCTCCCCAGACGGGGGTCTCTTCCTGGGGAGGCGTGGTCTCTGTCTTCGCCCCTGCGGGTGGCGCTCTCCGGCTGCACGGCCTGCGTGGCGCGCGTCTCCGGTGGCGTCCTGCACGTGGCCAACCTGGGCGACAGCCGGGCCGTCCTGGGCGTCCAGGAGCCGGACGGCCGCTGGTCGGCGCTCAGCCTCAGCAACGACCACAACGCTCAGAACCCCGATGAGCTGCAGAGGATTCTGGGAGAACACCCGGCGGCGGAGCGGCGCACGGCGGTTCGCCACGACCGCCTGCTGGGTCTGCTGCTGCCGTTCAGGGCGTTCGGCGACGTCCGGTTCAAATGGAGCGCGGAGACGCTGAGGCGCGTCTACGAAACGCGGCCGGATGTCCTGTCGCCGGCCGGCGAGGCGGCCCGGACGCCGCCGCAGCACTACCTCACCCCGCCGTACCTCAGCGCCCGGCCCGAGGTCAGCCGCCACCGCATCAGACACAAAGACAAGTTCCTGGTGTTGGCTACTGACGGACTGTGGGAGCTGATGCACCGACAGACTGTAGTGCAGCTGGTGGGAGAACAACTGACAGGTAAGAGAAGACGAGGATATTCACTTCTCTCTTTTGTTGGGATTACAGCCTGGGACAGAGACCGGTCTGAACACACCCGCCAGCCGGTCTGCGCACGCAGTGAGGCCGCGACCCGGGACGCCGGTCTGGACCTGTGGTTTTGCGAGCGGTCACCCGGTCCGGTGGGACCCTGCTGGACGCTCTGAGGTGTTGGTGTCAAAGCGAGCGTAGAATGTGTTCAGCTCATCCAGTAGAGAGGCTGTGCAGGGCAGAGTGCTGCTGGTTTCACCCTTGTAGTCTGTGATGGTTTGTGATCCTCGCCACATACGTCATACGTCGTCATGGTAGTGGGCTTCAAGGTTTTGTCTGTATTGTTGTTTTGCATCCTTGATGGATTTCAGAAGCTCATATCTGGCCGCTTTGTATGACTCCATGTCACCGGAGTCGAATGCAGCTGTACGACCTTTAGCTTGGCTCGTGTGTCGGCATTAATCCGTGGTTTCTGGTTGGGGTAAATCCAGATTGTTATGGAGGGAATTACATCATTAACACATTTCTGGATGTAGCCAGTGACTGCTGATGCATAATCATCAATGTTGGATATTGATGGCGTCCGTAGTGGAAGAGTCTTTGAATATGTTCCAGTCGGTGCAGTCAAAGCAGCCTAGCAATGTTGTTATTGTCTCCTCTGACCATCATTTCACTGTTTTCACTACAGGTGGCTCTTTTTCTGCCTGTAACCTGGTACAAGAAACAGAGTCACGTGATTTGATTGGCCAAAGTGCGGTTGGGGGATTGCTCGTCCCGGATGTTTGTGTAAATGTGGTCCAGTGTGTTGTCTCCTCTCGTGGGACAATCGACGTTCTGATGGTATTTAGGTAAAACAGTTTTTAAATTTGCTCGATTAAAATCTCCTCTACTCTTCCGGGTGAGAAGATTCCCGCCGGCTTATATTGCCATAAAGCATGCTGAGTGCAGCCAATGTATTGGTGTCAGGTGGGATGTACTACTACTGCCACTACTACTACTATTACTGCTACTACTACTATTACTATATAACAATAACAATTTCACATTTGGCAGACGCTTTTATCCAAAGCGACTTACACATGAGATTTGCATACAACACAAGCAAGTTTCTAGATAGGAGAGAACAACGAGAGTAAGTGCTATAGAGCTAAGTTCTGGTCCAACAGGACAAAGGTGCTACGAGACAGTGCAACAAGCTAAGTTCTGGTCCAACAGGACATAGGTGCTACGAGGGAGTGCTACAAGGTAGTGCTATGAGGTAATGCATAGAGTGCATCAAATTTTGTTTTTTTTTTTTATGAAAGGAGGTATTCGCTAAAGAGCTGGGTCTTTAGCCTTTTCTTAAGGATAGAGAGGGATTCTGCGGATCGAATGGAGTTTGGCAACTCGTTCCACCACCGGGGAACCACAGAAGAAGAGTCTGGCTAGAGACTTAGGGCCTTGCTGTGGCGGCAGCACCAGGCGCCGCTCCATGGCAGAGCGTAGTGAGCGGGAGGGAGCGTAGACCTGAATGAGGGAGTTCAGGTCGGTCGGAGCCATTTTGGTTATTGTTTTGTAGGCGAGCATCAAGGACTTGACCTCGATGCGGGCAGCAACTGGGAGCCAGTGGAGGGATATGAATAGCGGAGTGACATGTGCTCTTTTGGGCTGGTTGAAGACCAGACACGCCGCCGCGTTCTGGATCATCTGCAGAGGTTTGAAAGTACAGGCCGGGAGCCCTGCCAGTAAGGAGTTGCAGTAGTCAAGGCGTGATATTACAAGAGCCTGTACCAGGAGTTGTGCTGCATGCTCAGACAGGTAGGGTCTGATCTTCCTGATATTGTATAGAGCAAATCGGCATGACCGAGTAACAGAAGTCACATGCTCCTTGAAGGTTAGCTGGTCATCAATCATGACACCCAAGTTTCTGGCAGACTTTGTGGGTATGAGCTCAGTTGATTCGAGCTGGATACTGATCTGTTGTTGTACAGAGGGACTGGCTGGGATGACAAGGAGCTCAGTCTTTGACAAGTTAAGCTGAAGGTGGCGTTCCTTCATCCAAGCCGAGATGTCGGCGAGGCATGCCGATATCCGCGCCGAGACTGTGGGGTCGTCTGGCGGGAACGACAGGAGGAGCTGGGTATCGTCAGCATATGAATGATAAGAGAAGCCATGTGAGCGGATCACTGCACCCAATGAGGTGGTGTATAATGAAAAGAGAAGGGGTCCAAGCACTGACCCTTGAGGTTCCCCTGTGGACAAGTAGTGGGATTTAGACACTTCCCCTCTCCAAGACACTCTGAAGGATCTCCCTGAGAGGTAGGACTCAAACCAGCAGAGGGTAGATCCTGAGAAGCCGAGCTCAGCGAGTGTGGAGAGGAGGATTTGGTGGTTCACCGTGTCAAAGGCGGCCGATAGGTCAAGTAGCAGTAGGACAGAGGACTGACCGGCAGCTCTAGCTGATCGCAGTGTTTCTACTACAGACAAGAGCGCAGTCTCGGTAGAGTGTCCGCGTTTGAAGCCAGACTGCTTGGGATCATACAGGCAGTTCTCAGAAAGGAATTCAGAGACTTGATTAAAGACCGCCGGCTCAAGTGTTTTGGAAAGGAAGGTGAGTAGTGAAACCGGCCTGTAATTATCAACCTGAGATGGGTTGAGTGTAGGTTTCTTTAGCAGCGGGGTAACCCGGGCTTGCTTAAAAGCAGTGGGGAACACACCCGCTGAGAGTGAGGAGTTGATGATGTGCGTGACTGCAGGGATAAGTGTGGGAGAGATGGCCTGCAGGAGGTTGGAGGGTATGGGGTCCAACGGACAGGTAGTGGGACGAGAGTCAAGTAGTAGTTTGGAGACTTGCTCTTCAGTGAGATGGGAAAAGGACAGGAGTGAGGTCCTGTTAGCTGGTGGCAGCAGACTGAGTTGGTCAGGCTCAGAGAACTGATTACTGATGGTAGAAACCTTATCAGTAAAGAAGGATGCAAAGAGGTCAGCCGTGAGCAAACTTGAGGGTGGAGGTGGTGGAGGTTTGAGGAGTGAATTAAAAGCTGAAAATAATTTGCGAGCGTCCTTGGCGCTGCTGATTTTGTCCTGATAGTAAGTGGTCTTGGCATTTTTTAGATGGGAGGAGAATGCCGACAAGAGAGTTTGATAGTCAGTGAGGTCGGTGGGATCACTGGATTTGTGCCATTTTCTCTCCGCTGCTCTGAGCCCGTTGCTCTCTGATGACACCGGTGAGCCATGGGCTAGTGGGGGTTTTACGAGCAGGTTTAGATGAGAGTGGGCAGAGATTGTCTAGAGAGACAGCTAGTGAGGAGCAGAGTGTGTCTGTAGCCTCATTGACATGGAGTGAGGAGAACTCATTATGAGGGGGCATGGTAGCCGTGACCTCATCGGAGAGCCGAGCCGGTGTGAGGGACCGGAGGTTCCGTCTGAAGGAGACCATTTGCGGCGGAACGTGAGGATGTTCCGGCAAGGAAACCATGAATTGAACAAAGAAGTGGTCTGACAGATGTAGGGGAGTGACAGTCAGATTTGCCGTGGAACAGTTCCGAGTCAAAATCAGATCAGTAGTAATCAGATATTACTACTACTGCCACTGCTACTACTATTACTGCTACTACTACTATTACTACTACTGCCACTGCTACTACTACTACTACTACTACTGATACTGTATCTGTTGGTTAAGTGTCTCTATTTCTTTCTTAAAGTGGGTACAGACAACTTTTCAACTTTCCCCCGTTGTCCCCCCCTAGTGTTTCCAAGTGGTATTGTTGTTTGCGCCGCTGTTGCAAAGACAACCAGATTGCTTTCTGTTAGAGCCTAGCTCTGTGCAACAGAACAAACCATCCCACTGAGCAAAAGACGTGATTTCAACATTGCGTCTATGCTTTAGCTCTCATATAGCCCAGGACCATTACGGCTATGTATAGACCTATTTTAGACCAAGCAGTAAATACATTATTACAATGAATAAACATCTGTAAATACCAAAAATATGCACCAGAGAAGTCCTGTAGACTAGCCTACAAGATAATTATCTGAGCACAAGAAGTAATTTCAACATTGCGTCTATGCGTAGCTCTCATATAGTCCAGGATAATATTGTCTATGTATAGACATCTAATAAACTTTCACTTTTCAACCCCATTTAAACTTAATTTAGCCTAGACGGCTATGGGCCATTTAGACCTGTTTTAAACGTCTAATCAACGTAAAATTGCTCAGTTTGATCTGTCTGCTTATCAACTCTTTGATCAAAACACAATATAGTAACTTTCACCACTGCTCATTTTAGAAAGGCCACTGCAAGAAAACCTGTTCTTTGTTTAGATTATCAAACGGACAATAGATCATTTGTTTGTTTCTGGCTTCTAGCGTTAGCGTTAGCAACATGGCTAACGTTGCTAACGCTAGCAGCCAGAAACAAACATAGTAAGATCTTTGTTTCTTTTGTTCCAGAAACAAACATAGATGTTTGGCTGGTCCTGGCTTCCTTGTAGCTCCTGGTTCATTTTCTGGCTGCTAGCGGTAGCGTTAGCAACATGGCTAACGCTACCGCTACTGATAGCTACCTATCCTATTCCTCTTTTGGTTGCGCAATGGATGACGCACTTCCTTTGTGCTGTAAGTCGAGCCTTCATTCTCCCAGGAGATCGAACCCGGTGGCAGACAGAGCTGCATAGTGAAAGCGAGGCTTATAGGAACCAATCTAAACGCCGATGGTGTCATTATTCTATAGACATTACACTGTGCAACCAACATTTACTTCATCATGATAAGTTAAAAAGTTGCCTATCGGGTCTTTAAAGAAAGTTAAGGATTAATGTGTAATCATCACCTTTGCTGTTATTCAGAACTAAGTAAACTGTAAAACTTCTCAGGTCTTCAGCAGCAGAGACCCATAATCCCCGGCGCCGGCATGACGCTGGGCGGCCTGCAGCGCCTCCTGCTGGACAGGAAGGGGAGGGCGCTGTCGGCTCTGGAAGACCAGAATGCCGCCACCCACCTTCTGCGCCACGCCCTGGGGGATGATGGGTACGGAGGGGTGGAGCCGAAACGCCTGGCCAAGATGCTCAGCCTGCCGGCCCACCTGGCCAGAAGCTACCGCGATGACATCACCATCACCGTCATCCACCTTAACGAGCCGGACGTTTAACGAGCACAGGACGCACTGCGGGAGCTAACCGGCTGCTTAAACACCTTTAAATACCTGCTGAACTAACCGGCTGGTCAGTCGGTCAGTCTGATGAGAAACAGAACTACAGACCTCAGGACAGTTTTTTTTAATCAATCCAGGTTCCACAGTTCAGTAGTTTCACATCACATGGAACTGATTATTTTCATACATCTCCATTTAATATATTGTGGAAATGTTGTGGAATTGTTTGTTGTGTTTAATACACTTAATATTTATGTTTATATTCTAGTTTCCTTTGCTATATCCTGTTACTACTTTTTGCTGCAACTACTTGATTTCCCCACAGGATCAATAAAATCAATCAACTAATGATCCAATAGTAATAGTGATAGAAACAGTAAATCTTCCCATAATGCAGTGTGTTTCCAGGGGCACGTTCAATTGCCCCAAAACGTAGCAAAGAGTAAGTTTAAAAGGAAACAGTAGTGCGTTGAACCTCCTGTTGCAAAGCGTTTATTACGGGTTGTTATTGGCTGAGACAGGATTCTGGGTGACAGGCGTTTGTACGTAGCCAATGAAAATGCAGAATCACCCTGAATGGGGTCAAACGTACCTCAAAAACTGCTGCAAAATGTTTCACACCGGTGGGAGTAACCGTTTTGCACCAGAGCAAAACGGTGCAAACATTGAACCAAACCAGAGGAACAAGACAGGAAGTGTGTGTGCATGTAAACATGGCGGAGTGTACACACACCAACGCTGCCTTCAAGTTCTGTCAGAAAAATCTAAATTACAAGTTGAGCGCAAATGAACAACTCAACAGAGGTTAATAAGACTGCGAGACATTATAATGGGATAAATTAAATATAAATTAATATGACTGGGAAACATAAAGATGGATATTAATAGGAAAGTGTGATGCTGAGAGCCTGGAAGTCACAGCTTGTAAAAAAATAATGTATTTTATTGTTATATTGTATTGTTTGGCCTTCGGTGTAAATAAATTACAACTATGGTTACTTTCCGTTCCATGTTATTTTACATCTTTTTGATGTAATGCATTTTTGTATTTAATCTAAAAATCACACTCTTCATTCTGTTGAGCTGCTTCATTTTGAAATTAAACCACAGACACCAAAACTTTTGTGAGACTCCATTTTGTTCTCATTTCCCACCAAAAGCCTCCAAACAGGAAGTAGGAGCTTACAAAGAACAGTCAGTAAACTGATCTAACCGGTAAACTGATCTAACCAGTATACTGACCTAACCGGTAAACTGACCTAACCAGTATACTGATCTAACCAGTATACTGACCTAACCGGTAAACTGATCTAACCAGTATACTGACCTAACCGGTAAACTGACCTAACCGGTAAACTGATCTAACCGGTAAACTGATCTAACCGGTAAACTGATCTAACAAGTATACTAACCTATAACCGGTAAATTGATCTAACCGGTAAACTGATCTATCTATCCATCCATCTTCAACCGCTTCAACCTTCAACCGAAATCCTGTCCATGAATATCACAAACAGGATAGGTGACAAAGTGCAGCCCTGGCGGAGGCCTTCCCCCACTGGAAACAAGTCCGACTTACTACCGAGAAGCCGGACACAGCTCTCGCTTTGGGCGTACAGAGATTAGGGATGGGTATCGTTTGGATTTTAACGATTCTGATTCCAATTCCGATTCTGCTTATCGATTCCGGTTCTTAACGATTCTCGATTACAATTCTTTGAGGGGCAGGGTCAAAACATGCTTATTTCACAGAAAAAACTTTTTTTTTTTTAAATATGACTTTACACAAGTCATATTCAGAAACTTCTAACTTGTGCGCACATAAAAAAAAACAATAAAGACCTGGGTATTTTTCAAAGTCTTTGTAAGAGTCACAGTTCTCACTCCGACTCCGGTATGGCCGATATTTCAACATTGCATCTATGCTTTAGCGGACTACAAACCAAAGGTGCATGCCGCCACCACGGAAACTGAAACTAGCGCGAGTGAAATATGTTTAGGAACCGATAAGAAGAATCGAAATTAAAATGTCTTAATGATTCCTTTGGAATCGGAATTTTGGAACCGGTTCTAATTTGGAACCGGTTCTCGATGCCCAACCCTAACAGAGATTGGATGGCCCTCAATAGTGACCCCCGCACCTCATACTACCACAATATCTTTCGGGGGACCCGGTCATAGGCCTTCTCCAAATCCACAAAGCACATGTAGCACATGGTCATACTCCCAAGCCCCCTCCAGGATTCTTGCGAGAGTAAAGAGCTGGTCCGTTGTTCCCCGAGCAGGACGGAATCCGCATTGTTCCTCTTCAGTCCGAGGTTCGACTATCGGCCGAACCCTCCTCTCCAGCACTTTGGAGTAGACTTTCCCAGGGAGGCTGAGTGAAGTGATACCCCTGTAGTTAGCACACATCCTCTGGTCCCCCTTTTTAAACAGGGGAACCACCACCCCTGTCTGCCACTCCTTAGGCACTGTCCAGACTTCCAGGCAATGTTGAAAAGGCGTGTCATCCATGACAGCCCCTCAACACCCAAAGCCTTCAGCATTTCTGGACGGATCTCATCAATCCCCGGGGCTTTGCCACTGTGGAGTTGTTTGACTACCTCAGTGACTTCCTCCAGGGAAATGGATGTTGATCCCCCACCAGCCTCCAGCTCTGCCTCTATCATAGAGGGTGGGTTAGTCGGGTTCAGGAGTTCCTCAAAGCGCTCCTTCCACCGCCCGATTACCTCCTCGGTTGAGGTCAACAGTGTCCCTGTGTAAATTGATCTAACCGGTAAATTGACCATTGCTGCTGACCATTAAAGCAGTACAGAACAAAACATGGGCTTCATTTCTTCATACTGGTGTGATCAGTAGAGTGAAACTGGTCGGATCAGAGCGGCCAGGCGCAACAGACTGTAACCTGCAGACGTAGTAACTCCTGCACACGCTTTAGGAACTCTTTAGGAACTCTTTGGGAACTCTTTAGTAACTCCTGCACAAGCTTTAGGAACTCTTTAGGAACTCTTTGGGAACTCTTTAGTAACTCCTGCACACGCTTTAGGAACTCTTTAGGAACTCTTTGGGAACTCTTTAGTAACTCCTGCACACGCTTTAAGAACTCTTTAGTAACTCCTGCACACGCTTTAAGAACTCTTTAGGAACTCCTGCACAAGCTTTAGGAACTCTTTAGGAACTCCTGCACAAGCTTTAGGAACTCTTTAGGAACTCTTTGGGAACTCTTTAGTAACTCCTGCACAAGCTTTAGGAACTCTTTAGGAACTCTTTGGGAACTCTTTAGTAACTCCTGCACAAGCTTTAGGAACTCTTTAGGAACTCTTTGGGAACTCTTTAGTAACTCCTGCACACGCTTTAGGAACTCTTTAGGAACTCTTTGGGAACTCTTTAGTAACGCCTGCACACGCTTTAAGAACTCTTTAGTAACTCCTGCACACACTTTAGGAACTCTTTAGGAACTCCTGCACACGCTTTAGGAACTCTTTGGGAACTCTTTAGTAACTCCTGCACAAGCTTTAGGAACTCTTTAGGAACTCTTTAGTAACTCATGCACACACTTTAGGAACTCTTTAGTAACTCATGCACACGCTTTAGGAACTCTTTAGTAACTCATGCACACGCTTTAGGAACTCTTTAGGAAACTCTTTGGGAACTCTTTAGTAACTCCTGCACAAGCTTTAGGAACTCTTTGGGAACTCTTTAGTAACTCCTGCACAAGCTTTAGGAACTCTTTAGGAACTCTTTAGTAACTCATGCACACACTTTAGGAACTCTTTAGTAAACTCATGCACACGCTTTAGGAACTCTTTAGTAACTCATGCACACGCTTTAGGAACTCTTTAGGAACTCTTTGGGAACTCTTTAGTAACTCATGCACACGCTTTAGGAACTCTTTGGGAACTCTTTAGTAACTCCTGCACACGCTTTAGGAACTCTTTGGGAACTCTTTAGTAACTCCTGCACACGCTTTAGGAACTCTTTAGGAACTCTTTGGGAAACTCTTTGGGAACTCTTTAGTAACTCCTGCACACGCTTTAGGAACTCTTTGGGAACTCTTTAGTAACTCCTGCACACGCTTTAGGAACTCTTTAGGAACTCTTTAGGAAACTCTTTGGGAAACTCTTTAGTAAACTCATGCACACGCTTTAGGAACTCTTTGGGAACTCTTTAGTAACTCATGCACACGCTTTAGGAACTCTTTGGGAACTCTTTAGTAACTCCTGCACACGCTTTAGGAACTCTTTAGGAACTCTTTGGGAACTCTTTGGGAACTCCTGCACACGCTCTAGTAACTCTTTAGTAACTCCTGCACATGCTTTAGGAACTCTTTGGGAACTCTTTAGTAACGCACACGCTTTAGGAACTCTTTAGGAACTCCTGCACAAGCTTTAGGAACTCTTTGAGAACTCTTTAGTAACTCCTGCACACGCTTTAGGAACTCTTTAGGAACTCTTTGAGAACTCTTTAGTAACTCCTGCACATGCTTTAGGAACTCTTTAGTAACTCTTTAGTAACTCCTGCACATGCTTTAGGAACTCTTTAGTAACTCTTTAGTAACTCCTGCACACGCTTTAGTAACTCTTTAGTAACTCTTTAGTAACTCTTTAGTAACTCCTGCACACGCTTTAGGAACTCTTTAGTAACTCTTTAGTAACTCCTACACAAGCTTTAGTAACTCTTTAGTAACTCCTGCACACGCTTTAGGAACTCTTTAGTAACTCTTTAGTAACTCCTACACAAGCTTTAGTAACTCTTTAGTAACTCCTACACACGCTTTAGTAACTCTTTAGTAACTCTTTAGTAACTCCTACACACACTTTAGTAACTCTTTAGTAACTCCTACACACGCTTTAGTAACTCTTTAGTAACTCCTGCACACGCTTTAGTAACTCTTTAGTAACTCCTGCACACGCTTTAGTAACTCTTTAGTAACTCCTGCACACACTTTAGTAACTCTTTAGTAACTCCTGCACACACTTTAGTAACTCTTTAGTAACTCCTGCACACACTTTAGTAACTCTTTAGTAACTCCTCGCTTTGCTCAGTAGTGGCTACACATAAAAGTCATGTTTTCTTTGTCAGGGTTGGGATCAGAGGGTCAGAAACCCGTTTAGTGTTCAGTTCCGTCGTTTCTCCACTTCCTGCTCCTGACACATGAAGAAGAAACATCAACACCTCTGGATGACTTTAAAATAAAATTTAATCAAGGATTTTACAAAATCAAATCTTGATTAGAAAACAGATCGTTAAATACCAAATGGCTTCTCTAACGATGAGCACAAATGAACCAATCAGCGCTAGAATCTTCATCTGTCAACCGGCTTCCACAGGAGCTCATGGAGCTTAATCATTGGACAACATTCTGACTGGGCGTGGCTACAGAGGCCCCGCCCTCCTCAGGGACGAGCCACGCCCAGCGATGCTAACGAGCACAAACACAACAGGAAGTAGAACTGACAAAGTTTACAAAAAACAGGAAATGGTTCTGGTGGTGCTGCTGGGACCGAACAGCACCGGCTGGTCAGGAGTCCTCCTGCGGGGGTGTGTGTGTGTGTGTGTGTGTGTGTGTGTGTGTGTGTGTGTGTGTGTGTGTGTGTGTGTGTGTGTGTGTGTGTGTGTGTGTGTGTGTGTGTGTGTGTGTGTGTGTGTGTGTGTGAAATAAAAAGCTGCGTTTCCTGACTCCAATAACAAAAACAAAAGAAGAATGGAGGGCCGCTCTCAGCTGCTGCCCGACTTCATCTTGTCAACAGGAGGTGAAAACTGCTTCCTTCCTTCCTTCCTTCCTTCTGTCCAACTCAACAGGAGAAAAAACAAAAAGGGGGCGGGCTCAAAGGTCCAGTGTCCAATCAGAGGGCAGGGTCGACCGGCAGGTGGGATCACCGGCGAGGGGGCGGGACCAGGAGCTGAGTGGCGGTGACGGAGTCTGGGAAGAGGTTGTGATAGGTGGGCAGAGGAACGTACGCCGCCGTGATCATCTTACCTGTTAAACACAAGAACCGTTAGAACCGTTAGAACCTGCAGAACCGTTAGAACCGTTAGAACCTGCAGAACCGTTAGAACCGTTAGAACCTGCAGAACCGTTAGAACCGTTAGAACCGTTAGAACCTGCAGAACCGTTACAACCGTTAGAACCTGCAGAACCGTTAGAACCGTTAGAACCTGCAGTCGAGACCCACTGCTCTCTTTATGTCATAAGGTCAGGGTTAGCATGCTAACGCTGCAGCGTGCTAAAGGACCAGATCCCTACGGGGGTTTGGCTGGGATTTGTAGTTTCCTGGTTCCATGTTGCATTATGGGATGTCTTACCAGCAAAGTATCTTCCGTGTAAGGCGTTGACGGCGGCCATGGCAGCAGGAATTGTGGGACATTTGACGTAGACGTTACCCTGGAAACGGAGACAGACAGCTGAAACAGCTTCACTGGTCACTGGAAATAAACCAGAACAACCAGACAGAGAACTGGGAACACTGGGAATGTGGCTGTGGTGACATGTAAGGTGTGTGTGTGTGTGTGTGTGTGTGTGTGTCTGTGTCTGTGTCTGTGTGTGTGTGTGTGTGTGTGTGTGTGTGTGTGTGTGTGTGTGTACCTCGGTGGAGTTCTTGTCGACGTAGATGTGCACGACTCCTCCATGTTTGTTACACTCCTCTATGACATCATGCTGGATGTCAACGTCCCAGCCTGGAGCCTCCTCACTACACACACACACACACACACACACACACACACACACACACACACACACAGAGAGAGACACACACACACACACACACACTTCACTATCTGTTTTTAGGATCAGTCAGATCTAGTGTTCATACCCCCAGAGACAGGGATGGACACTAGAGAGAGAGAGAGAGAGACAGACAGACAGACAGACAGACAGACAGACAGACAGACAGAGAGACAGACAGAGAGACAGACAGAGAGACAGACAGAGAGACAGACAGAGAGACAGACAGAGAGACAGACAGACAGACAGACAGTACCTGTTGGGGTTGAACATGTTGGACAGCTGGAAGCAGTGTGTGGCCAGAGGCTGGGAGGGAAGATTCATGGCAGCAGAGTTCATGTTCATGTTGAGAGCCGGGTTCATGGCAGGGTTCATGGCAGCTGCAACACACACACACACACACACACACACACACACACAGAGACACACACACACACACACAGAGACACACACACACACACACACACAGAGACACACACACACACACACACACAGAGAAAAACACATCAACACGTCAGTCAGTGTAGTGGAACCACATCAAACAGACAGATACAGAGTGTTACACTGTTACTGTGTGTGTGTGTGTGTGTGTCTCTGTGTGTGTGTGTCTCTGTGTGTGTGTGTGTGTGTCTCTGTGTGTGTGTGTGTGTGTCTCTGTGTGTCTCTGTCTCTGTGTGTGTCTCTGTGTGTGTGTGTGTGTGTGTGTGTGTGTGTGTGTCTCTGTGTGTGTGTGTGTGTGTCTCTGTGTGTCTCTGTCTCTGTGTGTGTCTCTGTGTGTGTGTGTGTCTCTGTGTGTGTGTGTGTGTGTGTGTGTGTGTGTGTGTCTCTGTGTGTGTGTGTGTACCTGACACAGCAGCCATGGCTCCAATAGCGATCGCTCCACTCATCTGCAGAGCCTGCTGGGCAGCGGGGGGGATCTGCAGGCCGGTACCTGTCTCACACACACACACACACACACACACACACACACACACACACAGAGACACACACACACACACACACACACACACACACACACACACACACACACACACACACACACACACACACACACACACACACACACACAGATCAGTCATATTCACTGGTCAGATGTGTCCAGCAGCAGGTGGAACCCAGTGTGTTCCATCAGACAGAAGCACAGAACCAGTAGAACCAGTAGAACGCGGCTCGGGCCAGTATGAGAATCAAAACCGGTCTGGGATCCTTCAGAATAAAAGCCCAAACCGTATGGGATCCTTCAGAATAAAAGCCCAAACCGTTACATGGACTTTGAACCAGCAGAGGGCGACCTGCCTGCAGCTGTTCCACCTGCTGCAGGTTCTGCAGGTTCTGCCTACAGAGAACCCTGTTCTACTGTTCTACTGTTCTACTGTTGTACTGTCCTCAACTGATCCTGGGAGGAACATCAGTGTTCCACAGCAGCTCGTTTCAGAGGGTTTCTGTGCTGAGAGCAGAACTTTACCCCTCGGGTTAGGGTTAGGGTCCCTCCTCACCCTCGGCCAGCCGGGCCATGAGCTGCAGCCTCCCGGTGGTCCCCCTCCCTCCTCCCTCCCTCCCTCCCTCCCTCCTCTCCTCCCTCCTCTCCTCTCTCCTCCCTCCTCCCTCCTCCCTCCCCTCCTCCCCCTCCTCACCCTCGGCCAGCCGGGCCATGAGCTGCAGCCTCCCGGTGGTCCCCAGGTCGATGCCGGTTCTCTCGAGCTCGTCGCTGTCCAGGAAGGACGAGGCGGTGGAGGCGTCCGTCCGCTCCGTCACATGACCCACCTTCATGGGCCGTCCCGCCAGCTCGAACCCGTTCAGCTGCTCCAGGGCCTTCTTAGCACACTCTGCGTCCGCAAACTGACACACACACACACACACACACACACACACACACACACACACACACACACACACACACACACACACACAGAGACACACACACACAGAGACATGCGCACACACACACACACACACACACACACACACAGTAACATCACGTGAGACAGAGCGGGAAGTGAGCGGCTCAGCTGATTGGTTGGGATTAAACAGAACTATTTTTATCGGAGATGCACCGAATGTTCGGCCTCCGAAAACATTCAGCTGAAAAAATGAATAAAAGGACAGAAAGTGATTTAATAAACAGCAGCTGGTGTTCCAGCACAGACACAACAGACGTCTCAACCTGCTCACTGATACTGTGCTGGAACTTTTCACAGATTCACTGTGTAGTTTTTGAGATATTCGTGATTAACTTTTTTGCCCCATTCGCTTACATGGGATTTTGCATAATTTTGCATAAAGAAGCTGTAGCTCAGAAACCTGAAGAGCTAAAGTTCCCAAACTGGGTGGAGAGGTTCAGTGGCCCCTTCTACTCTGGTCTAGAAAATTACACCAATTGACCTGATGGTGGCGCTATAACAGCCCTCTTTATGTTTCGGTCCATAACTTTTGAACCGTAGAGTGTAGAATCAAAATCTTTTTCCCCTGGAGTCCCTGGGTCCATCAGATCTACTCATATAGGCCACGCCCATTTCCGCCAAACTAGACTTTTTAATTTTTTCCAAAACGTTTTTTTCGCTGCTACTCCTACATATTTTGTCCAATCTTCATCAAATTTGGCAAACAGCATGTCTGGGCCTTCCTGCACAAACGTGCCGATTTGTTTCTCGATACTCCGTACCGTTTAGATGTTATTGGCTTCCAAAGTTTGGTCAAATGTTGTAGGCGGGGCCTACGTTTAGAAATGGGTGTAACTCATGAAGGCAGGATGCGATCCCGTCCATCTGTGGGACAGCTGGGCACGGGTCACATGTGGGACAGCTGTGCACGGGTCGTATGTGGGACAGCTGTGCACGGGTCACATGTGGGACAGCTGTGCACGGGTCTCATGTGGGACAGCTGTGCACGGGTCGTATGTGGGACAGTATGTGGGACAGCTGTGCACGGGTCGTGTCTCGGCCCACATTTAAAATGTAACGGGGCGCTACAGCGACCCGTTACATTTTAAATGATCGTAACTCGGTGACTGTAAATCGTGGAAACACAATTCTTTTTTCCTTGGATTCTCTTTGGTCTCTAGCACCCTAGCAACCACTAGTGACACCCTAGCAACCACTAGTGACACCCTAGCAACCACTAGTGACACCCTAGCAACCACCTAGCAATCACCTAGAAACACCCTAGGGACCACTGGGGAAACCCTACCTGTGACTCAGCAGCACTCACAGACCGGGTCCAAGTGACTGTTGTTTGGACGGCAAGCACACTTTCAATTTCCTTCAGAATATTTTGCCTTTTCTAGTTATTATTATTATTGTTAGGTATTCACAGCTGGGAAGACCTATTGTTTCTGGTCAGATTCATTATTATTATTCTTCGACTATTGTAAACGCCTCTAGCTCGGCGTGTGATTGGTCAAAAGTTTTCAAATTTGGCGCACACATGGCAAACCGCACAAAGCAGGTCTCCGATCGGTTTTTACACATTTCGGCCACAGGGGGCGCTACTGTGCACGGCCGCCCCGTTCCACCTAGACACCTGAAACTTTAGATGTAGCTGTCATTTGGTCTGCTGAACAAATTTCAAATCGGGACCCATGAGGTCCGCCTGGATAGATCGTCCACCATCTTGGAAATTTGGAAAAACCTTTGACAATCTTCTCCTCTGGAACCGTAAGTCCGAACGACACCAAATTTGGTATGCGTGGTCCACGGACGTGCCCCGACAAAAATACATTTTTCTGAACGATCGGGTAAACGGCGGGCGCCGTACCGGGCGGTCGCGCGCTGTGAATACCTGGCGAGGCTGCTTGCAGCTTTAATTAATATTATTATTACCTCTGCCAAGGAGGTGATGGATTCGGTGCCATTTGTTTGTTTGTTTGTTTGTTTGTTTGTTAGCAGGATCAGGGAAAAACTACTGGGCCGATTTTCATGAAACTTGGTGAAGGTGCAGCACGGGAAGAACCCGTTAAGTTCTGGAGCGGATCTGGATCCGACTCATGAAATCTGCGTATCATAGCAGACTGGACTGTAGACCTTCTAGTTATTACTGTTCTTCTGTTTCAGTGAGTCAGCAGCAACGTGACCAAGTGAAGAT
>NW_027284377.1:17500-28981 GCF_046629955.1 Centroberyx affinis | reverse complement strand
TTTTTTCCTTTGTTTTTTTCCCCGGCCTGTATTTGGGGCCGGCCTTTATTTGTTCGTGTCGACCGCGGCCCCGGACATTATCGGAGACCCGGCTTTTAATTGACTACCGGACACTATTAGAGGAAATACGGTAGTTTAGTTTGTCTGGCTAGCGACCAAGTAGGAGATTCGTTTCTCCTATTTATTGATAGCACACAAATGCACCATCCCTCTCAAACTCAGGAATGCTTTCCATGCAGAGACGGCCACACAACAGATTGTACGCCTCCGCCACAAAATAGTCCCTGAAGAGAAGAACGTTTTACTAAACTCAAGCGTCCGCGGCTTCTAAACCCCGACACGAACGTAAGCCGGAGCAGCAGAGAACACCACGTTTCAAGTGAATGTTTGTTTGTGGTTGTTTATTTAAGGACAACACACATTAATCAACATTTCTGTAAATGTGCCAGTGTTAGCCAGCTGGCTAATTTTCAACTGCAGTCCTTTGGCGAGATGTTTTAAAACCTATAAAGTAGATGCTATAGTACTTAAGATTTGGCTGATGTAGCTGCAGCAAAGCTTTTTGACAATAGTTTCCGAAAACATGAATGTTCTCAACAGTTAACACATTCCCTGCGACTGTATTGTAATTACTATGATGTTTGTGGATGTTATTTTGAGGCTCTTAGTTGTTGTGTCTCCTTATTTATTTATTTAATTATTATTTTGTGCTTCATGCCTTGGTTTTCCTTGTGTCCTATGTATCTGTGTATTATGTTTTTTGTAATTGAAAAATTCAATAAACAAATTTGAATAATAATAAAACCTATAAAGTGATGTAAATATTCAAGTAAATGTTCAAAGAGCAGCAGCTGGATGTGCTGTCAGTTAAAACCATCGCAGAGTTCTGATTGGCTGCTTACCTGCAGTGTCTGACCAATCCTCTTCAGCGGTGCGGTCTTGACGGGCGGCAACAGACTGGCCAGAGACGTCACCCTGGATACTGGTTTACTACGCTTAGTACTGGGCTCCTGGAGAGGAGGAGAGGAGGAAGAGGAGGAGGAGAGGAGGAGGAGCAGAAGAGGAGGAGGAGCAGAAGAGGGGGAGGAAAGGAGGAGAGGAGGAAGAGAATGGAGGAGAAGATGAGGAAGAGAAAGGAGGAAGAGGGAAAAAGGAGGAGAGGAGGAGGAACAAGAGAGGAGGAAGAGGAGAATGAGAGGAAGAGGAGGAGGAGAGGAAGAAGAGGAGGAGGAGGAGGGGGGGAAAGGAGGAGAGGAGGTGGAGAGGAGGAGGATCAGGAGGGGGAGGAAGAGGAAGAGAGGAGGGGAAGGAGGATGAGGCGGAAAGGAGGAGAGGAGGAGGGGGAGGAGGAGGGGGAAAGGAGGAGGAGAGGAGGAGGATCAGGAGGGGGAGGAAGAGGAAGAGAGGGGAAGGAGGATGAGGCAGAAAGGAGGAGAGGAGGAGGGGGAGAAAGGAAGAGGAGAGGAGGAGAGGAAGTAGAGGAGGAGGAGAGGAGGAGGATCAGGAGGGGGAGGAAGAGGAAGAGAGGGGAAGGAGGATGAGGCGGAAAGGAGGAGAGGAGGAGGGGGAGAAAGGAAGAGGAGAGGAGAAGGAAGAAGAGAGGAGGATCAGGAAGAGGTGGAGGAAGAAGAGAAAGGAAGAGGAAGAAGAGAGGAGGATCAGGAAGAGGAGGAGGAGGAAGAAGAGAAAGGAGGAGGAGGGGGAGGAGGAATAGGAGGAGAGTTAATATCTTCAGGTGTCTGGTTCTCTTGTTTCCAGGCAGCAGACTGCGGCTGCATGGAGATAAATAAAGGTTGAATAAAAGTGTGTGTGTATGTCATGTGACTCCCAGTGGACCCAATGACACACACACACACACACACACACACACACACACACACACACACACACACACACACACACACACAGATATCAAAGGCTTCTATATTGTCAGTATGGGGTGTGTCTCTCTCTGTGTGAAAATGCCAGCAAGCTGCATGTCCTGGATACAGATCTATAGAAAATCAATGTGTGTGTGTGTGTGTGTGTGTGTGTGTACAGTGTGTGTGTGTGTGTACAGTGTGTGTGTTAGCCCTATATCTGTAGCTCGCTCTGCCCTGCAGCTGCAGTCAGCTGACCTGCCGGACCACAGGAACCATCTGACACCGTTTCCCTCTGCAGGAACAATCAATCAGGAATCAATCGACCGAAAATAAATCGACTCAGCTGACCGACAGTTTGGTTTTTCCTCCGTGATCCGTCTGAGCTCACAGGAACATTTTCACCTGACTAAAAACCACCATAAAAAAAACCTGTCAGTCTGCTCTCAGGAATTTTTGCGTAATGAGCACGAAGTCTGAAAAACGCAAATAAGTCGCTCTGTGTAGGTGTCCAGTCCAGTTCCTGCTGCTGGACCAGAATCCTTTACTGGAGGAGGAACCTGGGACTGGATTCACAAAACCCTCTTAAGAAAAAAAATCTTCTCAAGTGCCATTTTTTTCTTAACTTTAGTCTTAAGAAAAAAAAATAGGAAAAAACAGTTCTTATATATTTTCTTAACTTTCTTCTTATGTTTCTTCCTAAGAAAAAACTTAGGAATAAATGGTATTCTTGAAATGAAAGTTCTCAAATTTGTTCTTGATTTTTTTCTTAACTTTAAGACGGCCCTTCACCTGTCTTAAAACTCCTACAGTGAAAAGGTAAGCCTCTAATATCATATATTTAAACACATTTTAGACAAGTAGGTTATAGTTCAAAGTCTTCATAGGTTCCCCTACACCTAACATTAAGATGAACATTTATTGTAAAGCTTTATTTGGTGTAGGGCCAGGTAGGCCTCTGTCTCATGTCTGTTGGAAATAAGATGCAAATTTTACAGTTACCAACAGCAACCAATGTTTAAATCTTTGCTCTAGTTGCTCTAAATAGGTTTTTCCCCAATTGTTTTGTAGATGGAAGCACTTTGGGTTGCCTCCTAGCCTTGTCTCCTAGCCTCCTAGCCTTGTCTCCTAGCCTCCTAGCCTTGTCTCCTAGCCTCAATGGCAGTAAGCCTAAAGTTTATTAACCAGAATTAATTCAGGCCCTATTTTGAGAAGTTCTTAAGTAGAAAATTAAAGAAATTCGTAAGAAATGAGACTGTTACTAAGAAAATATTGAGGAATTGCACTTAAGAGCCTTCTTAAGAACTTCCTAAAATTTCCTCTTATGTCATTTCTTAAGATCGATCTTAAGAACACATTGCTGAATCCAGCCCCTGATCTGAACTGGATTCCTGTCAGAAACGTGGAGGCGGAGCTTCACAGCTCAGGATCAGTTCACCACATTAGACTGTTAAGAAATTCCTATAATATTCCTACAGAGAGGTCAGTGTGTCTGCTGCTCAGTGACCTCATCACATTTTATAGAGTTTTCTTCCTGTGGTATTGCCATAGGATTCTGTGTGGTGTCAATTTTTACCTATAGTAGCTGCATTACTGTAGTTACTGTTGTTCTATCTACTGTCTGGCTGCTGTGACCTCTGACCCTTGACCTCCTTACTGTCGGCTGCTTGCAATGTTGGTGATCCAGGAAGTTAAGTCTCTCCAGATAAGAGTCAGATGAATCACTAGAATATCAAATGTGAACACCAGCCTAAAAAGAGCTAAAACGTATTAACAAGTTAACAAATGAAGTTATAATGCGTCGCTTTAGATTAGATTTATTATGATGACAATTATATTTCATTAACTGATCTTTAATATTATTGTCATGGTTGTGACTTTTGCCCTGTCTAGGTTTTGTATTTCTTTGTGCGTTTCCCTGTCTAGTTCTTTTAGTTCTTCGTGTACCATGTTACCTGTCTGCCCCAGCTGTGTCTAATTTGTAATCACCCCCATGTGTATATTAGTCTTGTTCCCCAGTCAGTCTTTGTCGGATCATTGTGTTATGTTTGTGTCAGTTTGTGTAGAGCTCTTGTTTTTGGATTTCCTGTGTCACCTGCTATCTGTTCAATTAAACACCCAGTCTTGGGGTTTTGATCACAACCTGCCTCGCTGTCCTGCGTTAGGGTCCTCACCACACCTCCCCGTGACAATTATGCCATAACTGATGATATGATTTAAAGATCTTGGAATATAGTTAGGCTAACAGATAATCTGCCAGTGCTGTTTTCTAAAATTCATGTATATTTTGTTAGTTATGTTTCTTGCGTCTGTGTTGAAAAGTTTCCATCGGACATGTTGCACTGGGTTTCTGTTGAGTCGATTAAAGCAGAGGAATCGATGAAATCCAGTCAGTCACCAGCAGCCACCGGTCTGTTTACGCTTCACCTGCCGGCTGCAGGAACGGACCGACCGCTTTCAGCTCAACAGCTTCAATCCAAAACTACTTTTACGACATGAAAAAAGCGACACCTGCTTTTATAAAACGACGGACGGCACGGCGCTGAACCGGACGATGGGCGTCGGAAAGGATGTTAGGGAACCTCAGGCCTCGGTTGGCTTTTACAGACCGGATCCAACAGGTTTTACACTGACTGAATGATATTAGAGTAAACTTTATTGTCCCCAAGGGGAAGTTTGTCTTGGGCTCAGTGCTACGGCCCGTTGCTTCACACAGAACATCACAAAAACATCACAAAACATGAGAAGCGTTTGACACGATGCTGGACAGCTGCTTCACATAAAAACATCTTAAAGACATAAAAAAGACATTTGACTATACATTTGACATTGACAACACGACGGCTTAAAAAGAAACTGTAGGAATTAAAGTGCAAAAGTGCTAAGTGCTAAAGTGCTTGTGTATTTATTGCACATTGCTCTATTGCACTAAGATTCAGCATTAGAGTCCAGCAGCTTGATGGAGGCTGGAACAAACGAGAGCTTCAAGTGGTTTGATTTGCACTTTGGCACACGGAGTCTTCTTCCTGATGGCAGAGAACTTCAGGTAATGTTCTCCCCAAATGGAAACAGGAGTACAGCACAGGAACACCAGTGGTTCCTTAAGGTCCTTGCCACTGGGTTTGAACCCCTAAAGGGACAATCTGTAGCTTTTAAAGGCACATTTCTGTACCAAAAGCACAGTTTTGTCACTTGTGGTACATAATTGTTCCTTTTAGCAGTACACTGCTCTTTGGATAAAAACGTTCCTCTAGAACAAGAACGTCTGCCTCTCTCTTATTTTTTAAATTTGTTTTTATTCACTTTGTAACAGCGTTTTGAAATGTGCTACATAAATAAAGTTTATTAATATTATTATTATTTACTCCACTCATGTCTTAGTGTGTTTTCAGCAGAGATCAGCTCTGTTCAACAAAGGTTACAAAGTGCTGTACACAAAAGAAATACAGCAACTGCAGTGACAGAGGGCCATGAAAAGGACATTAAAATACCACAGAAAAGAGAAGAAACACCAATAATCAAGTTAAAACAGGAAAAGCGAGTCTGAGCAAAAAAAAAAAAATCCCCCCCAATTTCTTTTTTATCCCAAAATTTCTCTCATGAGCAGGAGAGATGTGATGTGAGATTCAGATTCAGTTTGTTTAGTAAATATTTTAGTGAAAGAATGGACAATCTGTGAAGTGGAGCTATGAGTCACTGATGACATCACAGCTTCCAACATCCTCTGAACGTCATTTGACCTTTGACCCATTATCACTCATTCACTGAGAAGAACAATGTAGGCTGCCATGACAGAGCAACCTGTGTGTGTGTGTGTGTGTGTGTGTGTGAAGGGGGCTTTCAAAATGCAGCTTACATCACTATTTGTTTGGGAATCACCAAGGACTAGCGTGTGTGTGTGTGTGTGTGTGTGTGTGTGTGTGTGTGTGTGTGTGTGTTGTCAGTGACCAGTGTTTGACTCAGTAGATCGCTGTAGAATCAGTGTGACTCAATACTGCAGGCTACCTACAACCATACTGTATACTGGTGAACTGGTTCCAAACCGGGGTCCGCGGACCTCCAGGGCACACTGAGGGGATCCCAGCAAAAAGACAAATCATTTAATTTTACTGTTATTTCACTCACAGACATTAACATGGTGAGAGAATGGATGAAGGTGACAGTTTGAACCAGTTTCATGTCCAGTCTGCTCCAGCAGCCTGTCTCCATGATGGAGGAACACTGTAGAACTGTGTGTTAGTTAATAAAGTGTAAATGTGTGTGAAGCAGCTGTCAGCAGAGAGCAGCTGAGTCAGCTTGTTGTGGTGTGGCTGTAGATCCATTCAGTAACGTTCTCAGTAAAAGTGAATAGTGTGATAAGGTGGATTTGTTTCCAAATGTAGGTTACTGTGACACAGTAAACTGTCTTGTCTTTAGCCTAGTCTCTACTCCAAAACATGAAGAGTTGGAGCTTGAGAAGAGTCAGCTCAGTTAGTCTCTCTCTCTCTCTCTCTCTCTCTCTCTCTCTCTCTCTCTCTCTCTCTCTGAAGGGTGTGAGTAGTGTATGCGTAAATGTAATTGCCTGTCTGACTGTTATTACTGAATGTGTGTGTGTGTGTGTGTGTGTGTCATAGGGAGATCCAGGTCAAAGAGGTTAAAATGGAGGAGTTAGTCCATTGAAACATACGGCAATCAGAAAGACATCAAGACAGGAGGCTGACATGACTCTTTCTCTCTTCTCTCTCTCTCTCTCCCTCTCTCTCTCTGCTCTCTCTCTCTCTCCTCTCTCTCTGTGTGTCTCTCTCTCTCCCTCTCCTCTCTCTCTGTGTGTGTCTCTCTCTCTCTCTCTTCCTCTCTCTCTCTCTTCTCTTCTCTCTCTCTCTCTCCTCTCTCTCTGTCTCCTCTCTCTGTCTCTCTCTCTCTGTCTCTCTCTGTCTCTCCTCTCTCTCTCTCTCTCTCTCTCTCTCTCTCTCCTCTCTCTCTCTCTCTCTCTCTCACACACACACACACACACACAGGCAAATATGAAAACACACATTCTCTCCTGCTCTCTCTCTCTGTCTTTCTCTAGATTTTTTTGGTGTTTTGCGGTCCATTGTTTTCAAATACATTGAACTCCAATTAGGCTAATTAACCTCTTATAAGCTTCAGTTCCTAGATCACCACCATCACAAGCAACCAACAGTAAGGAGGTCAGAGGTCACAACACCCGGACAATAGATGGAACAAACCTCATGAAAAATAACTATCCTGTAATAAATGTTAGGATACAAACATCACAGAAAAGTTATAAAATATCACACAGCTACTATAGGTCAAAATTATGCCACACAAAATCCTGTAGTAATATCATACAAGACAAAGTCACTATAAACTCAATATTGAGTAACACAGACACACTTTAAACCCATTAGGAATATTATAGGAATATTAAAGGAATTTCTAGGGCGATGTTTTGTTTGGGGAAAATATTCCCATGACCCAAAAATTATCATGGATGATAGAAAAGTGTCAGAGAACTGAAGAACAAGGAAAAGTAGAAACGTTTTGAAATTTTTAAACAAGACAGGAGCACTTTCACTGGAATTAGAGGACGAACAGATTAGATAAATTTGATTAGATTATTTTAGATTAGCTTGAATAAACTCTGTGGGGAAATCAGGTCGTTACAGCAGCCAATAGGATACAGCAAAGAAACTGAATATAAATAAGAATAGAACAAATGGGGGAATAAAACGCAACCAACAATTCCAACACTAGAATGTATAAAGTCAAAATATGTGTGAAAAGTCAGAACATCTGTGAATTTTAGCATGTATGCAGGGTGTGAAAGATATCAGCAGCACAACTTAAGATACTGAAGGCAGTTTTGACGGCAAATCAACACAATTACAGCAGAATAATTGCGAGAGGAGGGCAGCATCTACCAGTTTTTTCCGCAAATTAAAATAATTGACTCTAATCATAAAGCAGCTCCAATGCGAGTCTCTCCTCCATCTTACCTCCACCTCCTTCCCATGCTGCTGATGCTGTTGTTCGCCCCGCTGAGCTCCGCAGAGCAGCTGAAGGAAACCCGCAGGCAGAGGGGCTTCTGCCCGGCCACCATACCGCCCGCCGCACCCCGAGGTCCGGCAGAGCGTCTGGACCCCGCCCGGGACCGGCAGAGAGTCCAGAAAGAGTACTGGTAGAGGACCCAGAAAGAGTCAGGTACTTGTAGAGTCCAAAAAGAGTCAGGTACTTGTAGAGTCCAAAAAGAGTCAGGTACTGGTAGAGTCCAGACAGAGTCTTGTAGCGGTAGAGAGTCCAAAAAGAGATTGATATCAATAGAGAGTCTAGAAAGAGTCAGATACCGGTAGAGCCCAAAAAGAGTCAGGTACTGGTAGAGGACCCAGAAAGAGTCAGGCACTGGTAGAGTCCAAAAAGAGTCAGGTACTGGTAGAGTCCAGAAAGAGTCTTGTAGCGGTAGAGAGTCCAAAAAGAGATTGATATCAATAGAGAGTCTAGAAAGAGTCAGATACCGGTAGAGCCCAAAAAGAGTCAGGTACTGGTAGAGGACCCAGAAAGAGTCAGGTACTTGTAGAGTCCAAAAAGAGACAGGTACCGGTACCAGAAAGAGTCAGGCACTGGTAGAGTCCAAAAAGAGTCAGGTACTGGTAGAGTCCAGACAGAGTCTTGTAGCGGTAGAGAGTCCAAAAAGAGATTGATATCAATAGAGAGTCTAGAAAGAGTCAGATACCGGTAGAGCCCAAAAAGAGTCAGGTACTGGTAGAGGACCCAGAAAGAGTCAGGTACTTGTAGAGGACCCAGAAAGAGTCAGGTACTTGTAGAGTCCAAAAGAGACAGGTACCGGTAGAGTCCAAAAAGCGTCAGTTCCGGTAGAGCATCTAAAAAGAGTCTGGTATCGGTAGAGAGTCCAAAAAGAGACTGGTGTCGGTAGAGTCTAGAAAGAGTCTGGTACTGGTAGAGTCCAGAGAGAGTGTGGTACCAGTAGAGAGTCTAAAAAGTGTCAGGTGTCGGTAAAGTCAAGAAAGAGTTGTGGTACCGGTAGAGAGTCTGAGCAAAGACTGGTGTCGGTAGAGAGTTTAGAAAAGAGTCTGGTTCTGAGTCCAAAAAGAGTCTGGTACTGAAGAGTGTCCAGAAAGATCCTGGGAGTTTGGAACTGGTAGAGAGTCCAGAAGCAGCGTGGGACCGGCAGAGCATCCGGAAAAAAGATCAGTAACGGCAAATATCCACAAAGACCTCGGTGCTGGCAGAGCATCCAGAGAACGGCAAGAACCGGAAAAGCGTCCAGATAGAACCCGGTACCGGCAGACAGATAGAACCCGGTACCGGCAGACAGATTGAGCCCGGTACCGGCAAAGGACCAGGAACCAGTCCACATCCAGAGGAGGGAATGCTGGGTAAGACCGGACCGATGACCCTCCCTCCAATTTCTTTGCTCTCTTTCTGTTGCAAAGACAAAACTGACTTCTGTATTTTAAACAACTCAAAACCCCTTTTCTCTCTCTCTCTTTTTTTTTTTTATCTCTCTCTGTCTTTTTACTTCTCTCTCTATCTCTTTTTACTTCTATCTCTCTTTCGATCTCTCTCTTACAGACTGTCGTTTGACGTGTTCCCCTTCTTTCTCTCGGCTCTGTGTGGCTGAGTAGGACTCACAGCTTGCTGTTGCCCTCTCTCTGCTCTCTCTCTCTGCTCTCTTTCTCTGCTCTCTTTCTCTCTGCTCTCTCTCTCTCTCTCTACACTCTCTCTCTCTCTCTGCTCTCTCTCTCTGCTCTCTCTCTCTGCTCTCTTTCTCTCTGCTCTCTCTCTCTCTCTCTACTCTCTCTCTTTCTACTCTCTCTCTCTCTCCCTGGCTCTCTCGCCCAGTCAATCACTTGCTGTTTGTCTTCCTTCCTTTCTTTCTTTCTTCTTCCAGTAAAAACTCACTCCCCTACTCTCTCTCTCTGTCCTTGCCTTTTCTCTTTGTGTCTCTCTTTCTTTCACTCTCTCACTCTCTCAGTTCAATTTCAGTTCAGTTCAGCCTGCTTTATTATCATGAATATCAAATAAACAGTTTTGCCAAACCATTTAAATAAAAATAAGCACCTCTCTCTCTCTCTCTCTCTCTCTCTCTCTCTCTCTCCCTCTCTCTCTCCAGACCAATTCAGTTAAATGAGTCAAAGCTCCTTCTGCAGAAAGGAGCACAGCGCCTCCTTCTGCTCAAGAGAGGAAAAACATCTCCTACTCCCTCTCTCTCTCTCTCTCTCTCTCTCTCTCTCTCTCACACACACACACACACACACACACACACAGGCAATCTCTCTCTCTCTTTGTCTTTCCATTTCAATATAATTCAAGTCAATTCAATGGGCTTCACTGTTGTGACATTTGATGCGTTGCCAAAGCACTGTTTTAAAATAACAATAATGATCATGAAAGAAAATGGTAAGATTTATATATATATAAAAAAGGTTAAATTCTCTCTCTGTCTATTCTTTACCTGTCTGTCTTTCTCTGTCGCCTCTATTTTGTTTTCTGTCTCTTAGTTTAAACCTTTTTCTGACTCAGAACTTCCTGCTTTTGTTCTCCTGTACCCAGCCACTATGGAAAGTGTGTGTGTGTGTGTGTGTGTGTGTGTGTGTGTGTAGGCTTATGTGTGTGTGGGCTTATGTATGTATGAGCATTATAAGTGTATAAGATTGTGTGTGTATGCATAAGTGTGTATAAAAATGTGCATGTTATTGATGCTTTTGTATGAATATGAGCACATGCGTGTGAGTGTGTGTGTGTGTGTATGTGTGAGCATTACATAAGCCAGTCTAATGTTCTGTTGATAATTTCTCATCTTCACTACAGACGGACACACAGCAAATTATTCAGATTGATATAGACTCTAGAGAGAGGAGAGAGACTGTGTGTGTGTGTGTGTGTGTGAGTGTGTGTGTGTGTGTGTGTGTGTGTGTGTGTGTGTGTGTTTGCGTGAGAATACGATAAGTGATGTCTGAGATGCCACGTGTGATGGACGAATGAACAGACGGACAAAAAAAAAAAAAAAAAAAAGTTTCGCCCCGACTTCAATATGAACAGAAACAGTCTTCATCAGCTTAGCGGACATAAATATGAAACAAAAAATTGACTTTGATCGATGTTAATTTAAATTTAAAGCTACACTAGTCCAGATTTTACTGTAAACCTGCAACCGTCCCAAAACTGGTGCCCACACTGTGCTGCTCTTCAGAGGTGGAAAGTCACCAAGTACATTTACTCAAGTACTGTGCTTAAGTACTATTCTGAGGTTCTGGCACTTTACTTAAATATTTTCATTCTGTGAGACTTTCTATTTTTCCTCCTCTACACTCACCTGCCGGCTGGAGTCACTAGCTGCTTTGCAGAATAAGGTTTTACATCAAAACATACGATGAGCTCATAAAATATGTTGCATTGTTAGAGTTTAAACTCCCCAACAGTATATGGAGCAGTTAGACCGACAACATTAAAATACTTAATAATAATTTTACTCTCTGACAGAATGAAGACTTTTGCTTCTGGCTCAAGGACAAACCATGTAAGTTTTTTCATATTTGGGACCCCTTTCTGGACTATATTGGAGAGGACTAGCATGGACTGAGATCTCGAGGTACATTTCCATGTAGGTCTTAGTGTT
>NW_027284377.1:12500-15000 GCF_046629955.1 Centroberyx affinis | reverse complement strand
CTGCTGACCTGCTTTGTGAAACCGGGTCACAGCGCAGCCGGAGGCCCGAAACGTGCTGCTGGTGTTGTGGGTTTGAATCTGTCAGAATATGTGAGATGATTGGCAGGGTTCCTACACGGTTTCCATTTTAAAATTCCATATTTTTCCCAGACCCTATGTTCTTGACCGGATTTGATTTTGGTGGGTATTTGATATAATGCATGCTGACAGCGGCTGGGTCATAAGAGCGTCCCTCTATCTGAACATTATTCTTCACATCAACACAAACTGTGGACTCAAAGTGGCTCTACAGCAACATAAAAGCTAGAATTATGTGTGTATCGGACCTGAACCGCAACATTTTCCATACTTTTCCAGACATGTTTTCAAATTCCCAAACTATTCAAGAACCTGGAATTGATCAAATTCATTTTTAATACTTTTCCAGAGTTTCCAGACCTGCGTAGGAACCCTGTGTGAAGTCAATATAAAGTCAGGATGACTTGCGCTGCGTTCTCTTTTTTCACCTAGTTCTCTCTCATTTTTTACCTACTGCAGTTTTCCTGATAGAAAACAAAAGAATCACAATCTGTTTCCCCGGCCGGGAAAGCCTCTGTTTTCAACCCAAACACAACATATTTAGTCACTTTGCTCCAGGACAGACTCGTGCCGGGTTCAGGTTAGTGGGTAAGAAGAAGAAGAAGAAGAGCACCTGATGAGCAGGTTGTTTACATGACATGAATTTCACCTACAGCTCCTTGGAAAAGAGTTGGCACCACTGCTCTGCTCCACACACCGCTCTGCCTGCTGTTCTGTCTCATCCTCCGCTTCTCGCCCAGTCTAATGTTTGGTCTAAACCACTAAACCACTAAACCACTAAACCACTTCCCCGTGTCCGCATGCTGTGTGTACTGCGTCGCTGCCACATGATTCGCTGTTTGGAGGAACGGGCTGTTTGCATTAAGGAGATACTGGAGCCACTGAACCTGATACTGGAGCCACTGAACCTGATACTGGAGCCACTGAACCTGATTCTGGAGCTACTGGACCTGATAGAGCTACTGGACCTGATACTGGAGCTACTGGAGCTGATAGAGCTACTGGACCTGATACTGGAGCTACTGGACCTGATACTAGAGCTACTGGACCTGATACTGGAGCTACTGGACCGATACTGGAGCTACTGGACCGATACCAGAGCTACTGGACCTGATTCTGGAGCTACTGGACCTGATAGAGCTACTGGACCTGATACTGGAGCTACTGGACCTAAAACTGGAGCTACTGGACCTGATAGAGCTACTGGACCTGAAACCGGAGCTACTGGACCACTACTGGAGCTACTGGACCGATACTGGAGCTACTGGACCCGCTACAGGAGCTACTGGACCTGATGCTGGAGCTACTGGAGCGATACTGGAGCTACTGGACCCGATACTGGAGCTACTGGAGCTACTGGAGCGATACTGGAGCTACTGGACCCGATACTGGAGCTACTGGACCCGATACTGGAGCTACTGGACCTGATGCTGGAGCTACTGGAGCGGTACTGGAGCTACTGGACCCGATACTGGAGCTACTGGAGCGATACTGGAGCTACTGGACCCGATACTGGAGCTACTGGAGCGATACTGGAGCTACTGGACCCGATACTGGAGCTACTGGACCTGATACTGAAGCTGCCGGACCGATACTGGAGCTACTGGACCTGATACTGAAGCTGCCGGACCGATATTGGAGCTACCGCTGGTGCTGGGATTTTATCGGCCATGCCATCAGTCAATGACCCTAACCCAGAGAAACAATAGCCTGTGGCCAGCCAAGCCCTGTCCTGGTTTCCTAGTAGATTTCCAGCCAATTAGTGTGTGTGTGTGTGTGTGTGTGTGTGTGTGTGTGTGTGTGTGTGTGTGTAGGTGTGTGTGTGTGTGTGTGTGTGTGTGTGTGGCCTTGAGCGATATCAGTCTATCAAGCCAAACAGTCTCTCTCTCTCTTTTGGCTTACCACATGCCAAGCTAGCACGTGTCTGCTACTGTACCCAAACACACACACACACACACACACACACACACACACACACACACACACACACACACACACACACACACACACACACACAACTTCCACTCATGTGCCCACTGGATCAGCTGTGGTTAATTAGAATTCAGAGTAACTTCATTTATAGTTCTGTCTTTTTTAAAATCATTTTGGATTTCTGTTTGAAGCTGTGATGTCTGCTCTGGCACCAGTGTGGTGATGAACACTGACCTCTGACCTCTGACCTCTGACCTCACAGGAAACACACACTCCTCCACGCTGAGCTCAGAATAGCCGCCTCGCTCTGAATCAGCTGCATTGTGTGTAAACGGAGCAGTTGGGTGTGTGTGACGCCCATAGAGAAACAATGGAAACCTACCGATCCAGACAACAGTCACCGAGAGTGGAGCCTCTCTCTGAAGATGAAAGCTTTGGGTTCGGTCTGTCTGATGCTGAGAGTTTCTCTGTGTTTGGAGTCCCATTTTCT
>NW_027284377.1:0-7500 GCF_046629955.1 Centroberyx affinis | reverse complement strand
TTTAATTATTATTTTTTTTTTTAACCATTTTGGTACTATGACTTGCTATTTTATTAATCTAAATCTATAATATTGCATCTTAAATTTCCTTTTCTATGTTTCTGTAATGTATAACATGACACACTGTGTGACTCTATAGAGTCCAGACTGTCCAGACCTTTCTGTTCACCTGTACACATGCTAATATGAATATCGGCACATTTTTGCACATCCTGTATATATGCTGTAATTATTTTACATATGATATACATATGAATTGATATGATTGTATGATTGTGTTGTGTGTTACGTTCTGCTGCTGCTGTTGTTTTTCATCCTGTTATTACTGGAATTCAGACGTTTTACATATTTTAATTAATAGATTCTACTTAATACGTCTGAGTGTTGGTATTGATGGTTGTGTATGTTCAAATATCCCCAACTTACTCAATTCTTATTTATATTCTGTTTTCCTTTCTTCTATAATTTGCTGCCACAACGACCCAGTTTCCTCACTGGGAAATCAGGTTTCATCTAATATAATATAATATAATATAATATAATATAATATAATATAATCAGAGGCGGCCTTAAGCATCTGGGGGCCCGTTTCAAGAGCTAATGTGCGAAAAAAAAAAAAACATAAAAGAGAAAAAAAAAGCGAGGATTCAAGTTGGTTTGCATCAATAATGGTCTATTGTCGGACTTCAACTTAAATGCATTATGTGCACTTTCAGCATCATGGACAGCTCAACATGGAAACGCAGTGGTCATTTTCACGCCCAGCGCCCACGTTGTTTAAATAGCAGATGTACTTGCGCCCATCTTTGCGCCCATGGTCTTAAAATGAGGTTTGGTCAGGCGCATCAGGCAGCGGAAAGTGATTGCGCCATTGACCAACAAAAACCTGGTCTAAAGTCTGGCGCAATATTTTCCTGCTAGGCCATTTAAAGGGCGCATTATTCAGATAGTAAGATGCGTCTCTCTCTCTCTCTCTCTCTCTCTCTCTCTCTCTCACACACACACACACACACACACACAACGTTACCATGCAAAATAGTAAAGGCCTTTTCAGAATTCCAATAAACGAGTATTGTACCAAAATACATTTTTTTCAATTTTCTCCCTGCAACATACCCGCAAATTACACCAGTATGACGGGCTACAGGGCGCTGGTAGACAGATGTGAAGTCTCTCCCTCTCCTTCTCCTCCTTTCTTCCACTGACCAACTCAGCGCAATCAAAACTCCATGTAAAGTAATTTCACACATATGATTTCAAACCTTTAGAACAACAGTGTGATGAGACAGAGCTCCTGGACATGAAACGTGAGATATTCTGTCTGTGGATAAACTGAAAGATTAATTGCGCAATATTGTGCTTCTGTATTTCCATGGGACATCTGTGCGTAAAGCACGTCCCCAAAAGGATTTAATGGACAGAGCTAATTATATATCTACAAATATTTCACATTTAGCAAATGTTATCCATACTGGTTATTTCCTATGATTTAACACTATATAACACTGTAAGTTAGGCTGTAGGAAACGTGAGCTAAGCGCTGCGTAATGGCGCATTCCAAGGATTCCACGCAGTAAATTCACGATGATTGAAAGAGCCTGCCATGGTTTTTTTTTAAATATCTTATAGTTCGTTATTGTTTGATCATTTAATTGCTCAGTTCTTTGTGCCGTTTTGGCAATGTGCCTGTAATATTTAATATACTGAAGTAATGGCGACGCCTCCGTTTCCCCGTATATATTGTATTTTAGAAATTCTGAATTTCTAAAATCTATTATATATCTAGTATATTTTGTATTTTAGAAATTCTGAATGTCTAAAATACAATATATAGGTGGAAACGGGGGCGTAGCCATTACTTCATTATATTAAATATACACAGATAGCGGTTGTTTACAATGAATTGGGCTTCGCGTTCTTTCAGCACCGTGGACAGCTCAGTCAGGCCTGGAGAGCTTTACTTGTTATTCATGCACTGTCGGCCTGGTAGGATTATTTAACCCTAAATAATTGCTTATAGAGATTCTTTTAATTATGTGTATTTGCTTTAGTTTGAGAATTAACTAGTTCGTATTAGTTGACACCGTTAGTAATGTTCATAGTGAAAGAAATGACCCGCCTACCGTTTTGCTGTGAATATTGAACTGCTAACTGCTTCTAACTGCAATTA
Source organism: Centroberyx affinis (assembly GCF_046629955.1). Taxonomy (NCBI): domain Eukaryota; kingdom Metazoa; phylum Chordata; class Actinopteri; order Beryciformes; family Berycidae; genus Centroberyx; species Centroberyx affinis. The sequence goes on along the minus strand of NW_027284377.1, from coordinate 5,330 downwards.
AAGCTGTTAGCTTTGAAACTGTCCAGTGCGTTATCTTTGATTGAAGTAACCACAGCTCACCACAATATATATACATATATATATAAAAAGTGGGTGAATTATTTAATGCTTGCATGTCAGTTGGGGGCCCTTTGGGAGGGCGGGGCCCGTTTCAGTTGAAACGGGTGAAACATAGCTAAGGCCGCCACTGAATATAATATAATATGATATAATATAATATAATATAATATAATATAGTTTAATCTAAAAAATTAATTCAAATTTGATCTCATCTCCCAGCAAAAATACTGTTGGTACTGAACTTGATTGTCACATTATCAAAAACTAATGGAGCTACAGTGAAACTATTAAATGTTTTCCTATTCTCTCATTTGATACACAGTATGTTGCACAGATCTGTATGTTTCATTTATTTCCTATTTTTATTTTTTCAGATTTTCCTTTCATGTTCATCGTCTCAGCATGTTCTGCCGCTGGCCTTTTGCACATGTGCAGTAAAATTAGAAATGTTTCAAATTATTTCATTCGCATATTTTTACGACACAATCAATAAAGGGATCAATAAAGTTCCATCTAGTCTATTCTAGTCTAGTCTAGTCTAATCTAGTCTATTCTAGTCTAATCTAGTCTAATATAATCTAATCTAGTCTAGTCTAGTCTAGTCTAGTCTAACCTATCCATCTGTCCATCATGGGTTTTGTAATAAACTCATCAGTCAGTTGTTTGTTCATCAGTTTTTCAGACTCAGACTCAGTCAGTGCTTCACATTGTAGAACCAGTGTGAAACAGATAAACACACAACGCTCCCACTGCATAAGAAATGACTTAATGATAATAACAATAATAATAATTAATTTGTTTCTGTATGTTGAATCCAGAGAAGATGTTTCTGTGTTTTATTTTCTCCAGTTCACGCCTCGGGGCGGCTCGGCCAATAGGGCCACAGAAATGCTAATCGCCATGGTCACCATGGAAACCTACTCAGCCATTGGCCCAAGGTAATTTAACAAAGAAGAAGCTATTGTTGAGGTTGTTATTCAGCTTCCCACAATTCTTTGCATGTTTTCTGTGTGATCCAGGTGGTGATCCAGCTCTGAACAGCTGATTGTGTTTCTGTCGTCTCAACAGAATTGAACAGACGGTTAATTTCTGTCTGTTTCTGACTGAACTGATCATTTCATCACTGATTCATCTGATTGATTTAGTGTTTAGATAATGTCAGCTTGTTAGCTAGCTAACCATAGCATCTGGTCAGCTAACCATCACTGTCTTGTTGTTAACACATCTGATTAGCACACTAGCTAACGTAGCTAGTAGCAGCTAGCGTTAGCGTGTTCACATTAACATCAGTGTGTTTGCTGGCTAGTTAGCTAGCTAACAGTTTGTTCAGGTTAACTGAGCTGACTCTTCTCAAGCTCCAACTCTTCATGTTTTGGAGTAGAGACTAGGGCTAAAGACAAGACAGTTTACTGTGTCACAGTAACCTACATTTGGAAACAAATCCACCTTATCACACTATTCACTTTTACTGAGAACGTTACTGAATGGATCTACAGCCACACCACAACAAGCTGACTCAGCTAGCTCAGTTTCAATTCAATTCAAACTTTATTGTCCCACTAAGGTAGGGTGACCACATGTTCAAACCCCCAAACCGGGACCCTTAAGTGTCCCGCACGTTCATGCACACGCACATGTATGAGCTTATACACGCACCATAGGCGTTTTCATCAGGATGGGGGACAATTATTTCAGTGCTTAGCTCACATAGTGATGCACCTTTAACACCATGGACAGAGCCTCAGCAAACCAACAATGATGTTTTGTCTCCAAAAATCCACCAAAACATAGTTTATGTGGTGCATTGTTTATGTTTTTTGATTGGGTTAGGTAATAATGAGCGGGACAGGAAATGATAAACGTCTATGTAAGCGCTGAAAACAAGTATAATACTATTATTATTATTTTAATTGTGGTGAAAACCGGGACAATTTGGTAGTGAATGTTGAAAACCGGGACATTTTAGTGTTTTACAGATATTTGTCGGGACTCGGGACACCCATCTTGAAACCGGGACGATCCCGGACAAACCGGGACGTCTGGTCACCGTACACTAAGGGAAATTCTTTTTCAATCTGTTTCTAGCTGGTTGGACAGTTAGACTTTATTAACGAACAGTTGTCCAGCAGGCAGCAGGTTGCAGCAACACTGTCAAGGTTGACGGTTCTAATCCCAAGCAGCTCCACAGATACACTGACGCTCTGGACTTGAGGCAGGGTTACCATGGAAACGCCACACCTCAGAGGGCAGCAGAGCCAATAGGAAGGCAGCGCAGCGCGGGGCTGGGTAACCTCCGCAGTAACCACGGCAACCACCTTTATTCTGGTGGGAGGCTCCACAGGTGCAGCCGCCGAGGAGGAACAAACACTTCCTGTGTGCCGCCATGACAACAAAAACAGGAAGTAATCACACACACACACACACACACACACACACACACACACACACCTGAGCTACCAGGTCACTGAGTGCATGAGTGTGAGAGAAAGAGAGAGAGAGAAAGTGTGAGAGGAGAGGAGGGGAGAGGAGAGGAGGAGAAGAGAGGAGAGGAGGAGAGAGGAGAGGAGAGGAGGGGAGAGGAGAGGAGAGGAGAGGAGAGGAGGAGAGGAGGGGAGAGGAGAGGAGGAGAGAGAGGAGGAGAGGAGACAAGGAGAGGAGAGGAGAGGAGGAGAGGAGAGAGAGAAAGAGAGAGGAGGAGAGGAGAGAGGAGGGGAGGGGAGAGGAGAGGAGGAGAGAGAGGAGGAGTGGAGAGGAGAGAGAGAGAGGAGAGGAGAGGAGGAGAGCAGAGAGGAGGAGAGGAGAGAGGAGAGGAGAGAGAGAGGAGAGGAGAGGAGAGGAGGAGAGGAGGGGAGAGGAGAGGAGGAGAGAGAGGAGGAGAGGAGAGGAGACAAGGAGAGGAGAGGAGGAGAGGAGACAAGGAGAGGAGAGGAGATGAGGAGAGGAGGGGAGAGGAGAGGAGGAGAGAGAGGAGGAGAGGAGAAGAGAGGAGAGAGAGAGAGGAGAGGAGAAGAGGAGAGCAGAGAGAAGGAGAGGAGAGGAGAGAGAGAGAGGAGAGGAGAGGAGAGAGAGGAGGCGAGAGGAGGAGAAAGAGGAGGAGACAGAGGAGAGGAGCGGAGAGGAGAGAGGAGAGGAGAGGAGGAGAGGAGAGGAGAGGAGAGAAGAGAGGAGGAGAGGAGAGGAGGAGAGGAGAGGAGAGAAGAGAGGAGAGGAGAGGAGAGGAGGAGAGAAGAGAGGAGGAGAGGAGAGAGGAGGAGGAGAGGAGAGGAGGAGAGAAGAGAGGAGGAGAGGAGAGAGGAGGAGAGGATAGGAGGAGAGAGGAGGAGAGAGGAGGAGAGGAGAGAAGAGAGGAGGAGAGGAGAGGAGGAGAGAGAGAGGAGGAGAGGAGAGAGGAGGAGAGGATAGGAGCAGAGAGGAGGAGAGAGGAGGAGAGAGGAGGAGAGGAGAGGAGAGAAGAGAGGAGGAGAGGAGAGAGGAGAGAGAGGAGGATGCAGGGATCAGGCTCTCTCAGGGCAACAATAGCAGGATGTGTGGTGTGTTTGTTCAGTTTGTTGTGAGCAGGATGTTGTGTAACCTGCAGCTCTCTGTGTGTCTGACTAGCAGCTAAGTGGCTAACGTGATTTTCCATCGACCTTCAAAGTCCCGGTTTGTCCGGGATCGTCCCGGTTTCAAGATGGGTGTCCCGAGTCCCGACAAATATCTGTAACACACTAAAATGTCCCGGTTTTCAACATTCACTACCAAATTGTCCCGGTTTTCACCACAATTAAAATAATAATAATAGTATTATACTTGTTTTCAGTGCGTACATAGACGTTTATCATGTTCTGTCCCGCTCATTATTACCTAACCCAATCAAAAAACATAAACAATGCAACCAACAATGCACATTTTTGGAGACAAAACATTATTGTTGGTTTGCTGAGGCTCTGTCCATGGTGTTAAAGGTGCATCACTATGTGAGCTAAGTGCTGAAATAATTGTCCCCCATCCTGATGAAAAGGCCTATGGTGTATAAGCTCATACATGTGCGTGTGCATGAACGTGCGTCCCGGTTTGGGGGTTTGAACATGTGCTCACCCTACTTCAAAGTCTTCTGTCTTCTGCAACTAAATAAAGAATTGTTGAGAAGAAGAAGAAGAAGAAGAAGAGAGACCAGTTCCTCCAGGAGCAGGAGAGAGACCAGAATGCAATGCAGCAGAGAGACGTAAGGGGAGAGACTGACTTTTTCTCAACTGGAAAAACGTTCTGCTATCGCTATTGCTACAAAAAAAAGTCACATGTGAAAACTCACATGTGACTTCAAAGCACATGTGCTTTTTGGAAACATGGGTAACACTTTACAATAAGGGTATATTAATTAAGGGTTAGTTAATGCTTAATAAGAAGCATTAACTAACAGGTAACTAATGTGTCTGGTAATCATTTACTAATGTGTTCATGTTAACTAAGGTATTAATTTATACGTTATTTAATAGTCATCTTTATAAACTATTAATAATGTATAAATTAATACCTTAGTTAACATGAACACCATTAGTAAATTACACATTAGTTAACTGTTAATTAAGCTTATTTAATTAACTGCTTATTAAGCATTAACTAACTTAGTGACCCTTTATTGTAAAGTGTTACCGAAACATGTTGGTTTTCATACAACATGAACGTGTGAAATTTCCCACTGATATTTTCACCTGTGAATTTTCTCTTTGCATGTGAAACAAATATTGACAGATCTAATGGTGAGAAGGTGAAAATGTGGAGAAAAAAAAAACACTTCTAGAAATTGGACATTTTGGAACTTTTACATGTGAAGTAAAAACTGTCACGTGACGTCAGAATACAACATGAGGAAACTGTTCACATGTGAAACCAACATGTGTCCAGAAGCACATGTGCTTTGAATTCACATGTGGGTTTTCACATGCGACACGTGTTTTTGTTGGGGATTCTCTCCTCATGCGTGTAAAACCCACAGATGAAACGCAACAAGTTCAGGCTCCTTCTCTGGGAGGAGTTGAAAGGCATTCTGGGAAACGTAGTAAACCACTGACTGCAGTAGAAACAGACGAGGCAGACGGAGGGAAAGTGGGTTCAGCAAAATAATAATAATAATAATAATGATCACAGACTGATGAGATCTGACAGAGGAAGAGGATCAGAGGGGGAGTTCTCCTTTAACACACACACACACACACACACACACACACACACACACACACACACACACACACACACACACACACACACCACACTACTCACCCGGTAGTAAA
>NW_027284376.1:12500-15000 GCF_046629955.1 Centroberyx affinis | reverse complement strand
AGGAAGGGAGGGAGAGAGAGGGAGGAAGGGAGAGAGGGAGGGAGGGAGAGAGAGAGGAAGGGAGAGAGAGAGGGAGGAAGGGAGGGAGGGAGGGAGAGAGGGAGGGAGAGAGAGAGAGAGAGGAAGGGAGGAAGGAAGGGAGGGAGGGAGAGAGAGAGGAAGGGAGGGAGAGAGAGAGAGGGAGAGAGAGAGAGGAAGGGAAGGAGAGAGAGAGGGAGAGAGGGAGGGAGGGAGAGAGGGAGGGAGGGAGAGAGAGAGGGAGGGAGGGAGGGAGAGAGGGAGGGAGAGAGAGAGAGGAAGGGAGGAAGGAAGGGAGGGAGGGAGAGAGAGAGAGGGAGAGAGAGGGAGGAAGGGAGGGAGAGAGAGAGAGGGAGAGAGAGGGAGGAAGGGAGGGAGAGAGAGAGAGAGAGAGGAAGGGAGGGAGAGAGAGGGAGAGAGAGAGAGGAAGGGAGGGAGAGAGGAAGGGAGGGAGAAGGTTGCTGTAGCTTGTCTCCCCCTGCAGGTCAGCTGAGCTGCTGCAGCTTCATTCAGTTCAACTGAACTCAGATCAGTCAGACTCTGCTTTCCTTTCCTTCTCCCTGGCTTTCTGCAGCCGATCAATATGTATTGTCATATATCAATATGTATTGTCATATATTAATATGTATTGTCATATATCAATATGTATTGTTATATATCAATATGTATTGTTATATATCAATATGTATTGTTATATATCAATATGTATTGTTATATATAACCTGCAGGCTGCTGTGTCTCTGCTCATGAAGACATTATTCATTCTTCTTCTTCGTTGGTGTCAGAGTGTTGAAGGTCAGAGTGATGAAGGTCAGAGTGTTGAAGGTCAGAGTGTTGAAGGTCAGAGTGATGAAGGTCAGAGTGTTGAAGGTCAGAGTGATGAAGGTCAGAGTGTTGAAGGTCAGAGTGATGAAGGTCAGAGTGATGAAGGTCAGAGTGATGAAGGTCAGAGTGATGAAGGTCAGAGTGTTGAAGGTCAGTGAAGGGCGACACCTGGTGGCCGGGGGGGTTTGCGAGTTCTCAGATGATTTCTGGTAAATCTGTTATTGATGTAAAATAGATGAAAAGTTTAATGTGAACCAAAATGTCTTTAATTGGTTTGACTTTTTCTTTCACTCCTTTTCTTTCGCTTCCCTGAAACATCACAGGACGATGATTTTGTTACTAATGAAATAAAGTGAAAAGCAGTTTGTTACACGTTTTATTTTACAGTTTTATTACAAAAGGGCACAGACACAGATTAAGATATATAAAATGATGTTTATTGATTATATATAAGAATGATATCTTCACTAAAACACGGTGACTTGTCTGCTAGTTTTCAAGTCAAGTCCAGTTTCTAAAGTCTCAAAGACGAGTCTAACTAGATCTAACTGATCGATAATCAATCACAGAACAAACTGATCACAGAACAAACTTTTCAAAATAAAATGTTCCTTACAGAACTCAAACAGCAGAACAGGAGAACCGGAGAACCGGAGAACAGGAGAACAGGGTTTTTCCAAACCAAGATGATTCTCAACAAGGAACAAAGATCCTCAGATCTGAACTCCTGACTTCAACTTCAGTGTGAAATTCAATGAACTCCCTGATCGACTAAATGATTGACAGCAGAACATTAAACCAGATGAAACTATTTAAACCACATATTGATTATAGAGAGACAGACAGACAGAGAGAGAGAGACAGACAACAGACAGGCAGACAGACAGACAGACAGACAGACAGACAGACAGACAGACAGACAACAGGCAGACAGACTGACAGACAGACAGAGAGACAGACAGACAACAGACAGACAGACAGACAGAGAGACAGACAGACAGAGAGACAGACAGACAGGCAGACAGGCAGACAGACAGGTAGTGTCTAGCTCTTCTGCAGTTCCTCGATCACGATGCGGGACACGGAGTTCCAGCCGGTCGAAGCGTCGCCCCGAGGATAATCTGCACAGGTCCCGACCCAGACCGCCACATCCACAAGGCCTGATGGGATACCTTCACACAGACCCTCCACTGGAGACAGACAGGCAGGGAGAGAGAGAGACAGGCAGAGAGAGAGACAGAGAGAGAGACAGACACAGAGAGAGAGAGAGAGACAGGCAGAGAGAGAGACAGACACAGAGAGAGAGAGAGACAGGCAGAGAGAGAGACAGAGACAGGCAGAGAGAGAGAGAGACAGGCAGAGAGAGAGACAGAGAGAGAGACAGACACAGAGAGAGAGAGAGAGACAGGCAGAGAGAGAGAGAGAGACAGGCAGAGAGAGAGAGAGAGACAGACACAGAGAGAGAGAGAGACAGGCAGAGAGAGAGACAGAGAGAGAGACAGGCAGAGAGAGAGAGAGACAGGCAGAGAGAGAGACAGAGAGAGAGACAGACACAGAGAGAGAGAGAGACAGGCAGAGAGAGAGAGAGAGAGACAGGCAGAGAGAGACAGACACAGAGAGAGAGAGAGACAGGCAGAGAGAGAGAGAGAGAGAGAGA
>NW_027284376.1:0-7500 GCF_046629955.1 Centroberyx affinis | reverse complement strand
TAGAGATAAATACTGAGTCAGGTTACTGAAATAAATACTGAGTCAGCTGTAGAGATAAATACTGAGTCAGTTTTAGAGATAAATACTGAGTCAGGTTACTGAGATAAATATTGAGTCAGGTTTAGAGATAAATACTGAGTCAGGTTACTGAGATAAATACTGAGTCAGGTTAAGAGACAAATACTGAGTCAGGTTACTGAAATAAATACTGAGTCAGTTTTAGAGATAAATACTGAGTCAGTTTTCTGAGATAAATACTGAGTCAGGTTACTGAGATAAATACTGAGTCAGTTTTAGAGATAAATACTGAGTCAGGTTAAGAGATAAATACTGAGTCAGTTTTAGAGATAAATACTGAGTCAGGTCACTGAGATAAATACTGAGTCAGGTTAAGAGATAAATACTGAGTCAGGTTACTGAGATGAATACTGAGTCAGTTTTAGAGATAAATACTGAGTCAGGTTAAGAGATAAATACTGAGTCGGGTTAAGAGATAACTACTGAGTCAGGTTACTGAGATAAATACTGAGTCATGTTAAGGGATAAATACTGAGTCAGGTTACTGAAATAAATACTGAGTCAGGTTACTGAGATAAATACTGAGTCAGTTTTAGAGATAAATACTGAGTCAGGTTACTGAGATAAATAATGAGTCAGTTTTAGAGATAAATACTGAGTCAGTTTAACATAAATACTGAGTCAGGTTAAGAGATAAATACTGAATCAGGTTTAGAGATAAATACTGAGTCAGTTTTAGAGATACATTTTTGAGATTAGTTTTTGAAATTAATACTGAGTCAGTTTTAGAGATAAATACTGAGTCAGGTTACTGAGATAAATACTGAGTCAGTTTTAGAGATAAATACTGAGTCTGGTTAAGAGATAAATACTGAGTCAGGTTACTGAGATAAATACTGAGTCAGGTTAAGAGATAAATACTGAGTCAGGTTAAGAGATAACTACGGAGTCAGGTTACTGAGATAAATACTGAGTCAGGTTAAGGGATAAATACTGAGTCAGGTTACTGAAATAAATACTGAGTCAGTTTTAGAGATAAATACTGAGTCAGTTTTAGAGATAAATACTGAGTCAGGTAAGAGATAAATACTGAGTCAGTTTTAGAGATAAATACTGAGTCAGGTTTGGAGATAAATACTGAGTCAGGTTAAGAGATAAATACTGAGTCGGTTTTAGAGATAAATAGTTAGTCAGTTTTAGAGATAAATACTGAGTCAGGTTTGGAGATAAATAGTGAGTCAGGTTAAGAGATAAATAGCGAGTCAGTTTTAGAGATAAATAGTGTCAGGTTAAGAGATGAGTTGTATTTCATAACTCATTCTAAATACCAGTCCACCTTCAGTCTGCAGTCTGACGGACAAGAGTGAAAGAGTAAAGACAAAAACAAAGCACCAACCAAAATGACTTGACAGGATCTGATGCCTCTGGTTAAAAATGACAAGCCAAACAAAACAGAAATGAAAGTGAAAAAGGTTTTAACTGAAAATACAATGCTGTGACACCAATACAAAAAAAAAAGGTTCTCACCCAAAATAAAGACACGCAGTCACACCGAACGAAATGAAACGGGAAAACAACCCGACCACCATGACACTGAAGATCCAACCACAGTGACATGAAAGAGAAAACCAAAATAAACAGCAGCAGCACAGTGACGTCCTGCTGGAGAGTAGAAGAAGAAGCCGGAGTTCAACCACAGACAAAAAAAACCTGAAGTGCTTTAATTACGGACTGAAACCTTCAGTCTGAAGGCAGAAGTCAAACCTCAGAGCGTCTCTGCTGCCACATGTGCAGCAGAAATAACATCACACTGTTTATTATGGAGAATATATTTATATATATAGTTATCTGTCAACCATTGAACCCAGTGGGACATCTGGTAGATAACTGGTCATAAACATCCACAAGTGTTGACAGTTTCATTCATTAGAAGTTCCCAAGTTCCTTATGATTCAGTCCAGTTACAAACTTCTCATTAACATAATAACAGTTTCTTAATATTAAACTGAAGGTAATGTTGTGATTAAAGTTTCTCTCTGCTTCTGATGGGATTATAATCTGCTGGTGATGTGTTGATGTTTCTTACAATATAATCATTTGATTGCTGATTGATTAATGATTATTTAGATCAATAATTATATCGATGTTTGGGTCTCAGGACAAAATCAGCAGTTCAACATCCAGGACCAACAAATAATTATCACATCATGTATATTTATGTAAATTCACATATTTGTTTTCTTGTGTTGCATTTAGAATCTACATAATTTCTCACTTATTTTAGATTTTTTTGAACATTTATATATTAGACATATTTTCATGTTCTGTTATTCTGTGCTGCAGCTCCTTTTTGTTTTTCCATTTTATATATTTTATATTTCTGCTTAAGTTGTGATAACTATCAACTGTGTGATGTTTCATTTCTCCATTTTCTCTGTAAATATTCATATGAGAGTTTTTCTTTCCTGTATTCTTTTATTATTTATTTATTTAGTTCAGTTTGTGGATCAGTTTAGTTTAGAGCGGTTAGTTCTGAAGACAGGAAGTCGTTTCTCTGAGTCAGAGGTCAGAGGTCAGAGGTCAGGCGGAGCCTCCCTTCTCAATCATTTCCACCAACAGTCCATGAATGCAACACATTCTTCTTTGTAACGGAGTGAAAGGTCACAGGTTCGATTCCCACTGGGACCTCAGGACTGAAACAAGAGGTTCCTCATGAGAGCCTCTGACTGGTTAACACAAAACCCAGAAAAGACCTGGTGTGGTTCTGGTTTGGAACATTTCATACACACTTAAAGGTTCTTTACAGAACCATAAAGGGTTCTGCTGAGGTAGCAAGCCAAAATAACTATTTCTGGCTCTATATAGAACCTTTGATGTTCCCCCTTGGTTCTTCTGTCTTTCCATTCAGAGCTGAGCTGCTAGCAGCAGCTAGCGTTAGCATGTTCACATTAACATCAGTGTGTTTGCTGGCTAGTTAGCTAGCTAACAGTCTGTTCAGGTTAACTGAGCTGACTCTTCTCAAGCTCCAACTCTTCATGTTTTGGAGTAGAGACTAGGGCTAAAGACAAGACAGTTTACTGTGTCACAGGAACCAAATCCACCTTATCACACTATTCACTTTTACTGAGAACGTTACTGAATGGATCTACAGCCACACCACAACAAGCTGACTCAGCTGCTTCACACACATTTACACTTTATTCACTAACACACAGTTCTCCATGTTCCTCCATCATGGAGACAGACAGGAGCAGCAGATTAAACTGTGCAGCCGGTGACCTTTGACCTCCAGATGTTTCATCTGAGGAATCAAAATGTCTTCCGACAGGAAATTAGATTTCAAAAGTCTTTATTCTGTCTTTCCTCTCTCTTCTCTCTTTCTTCATATTAAAAAGGCTCCTGTAGTGCAGGGTGGACACACACACACACACACACACACACACACACACACACCCCCCACACACACACACACACAGTGTTGGATAGGATGTTAACACAGGCCTACAGTTCACATTCTGGTTTCTCATGAAAGGAGCTCTGTGTGCCTGGAGGCCAAAACACACACACACACATACACACACACACACACACACACACACATACACACACACACACACACACACACACACACACACAGTGTTGAAGGAGGTTAAATTCTTCAAACGATAAAAATCAAACCAAAACTGACTGACAGACTAACTGACGCCTTCTCTCTCTCTCTCTCTCTCTCTCTCTCTCTCTCTCTCTCTGTCTCTCTCTCTCTCTCTCTCTTAAACTGACTGGACTCTATTCAAAGTGTTTTTCTGTCATTTCACTGTCAGGTTTCTTCACTTCAGACTTCTAACTCAACAGAAACTTCGACACATTTTCAAGACTCGTTTCTCATCATCAGCTGTTTCTCATCTGGATTCAGAGTTTAGAAAATCAGTTTAAATAAATTTCACACCATGTACTTTTATACTTTGACTTGAGTGAAGGGTTTGAATCTGTGCTTCAGATGAGTATTTGCACTTTGACATGAGTAAGGACTTGACTGAATCTCTACTGGAGGAAGAAGAAGAAGAAGCAGGAGAAGAAGGAGAAGAAGAAGAAGAAGAAGAAGAAGAAGAAGAAGAAGAAGAAGAAGAATCGTCTCTCTGTTTTCTCAGGTTATTTCTGTCTTCAGGCTGCGGTGAAGACAGAAAACAACAAGCAGCTTCAGCAGAGACTCCTGCTCTGCTCTCTCCTCTCCTCTCCTCTCCTCTCCTCCTCTCTCCTCTCCTCTCCTCTCCTCTCCTCTCCTCCTCCTCTCCTCTCCTCTCCTCTCCTCTCCTCTCTCCTCTCTCCTCTCCTCCTCCCGTCCTCTCTCCACCTCTCCTCTCCTCTCCACCTCTCCTCTCCTCTCCTCTCCCCCCTCTCCTCTCCTCTCTCATCTCCTCTCCTCTCTCCTCTCTCTCCTCTCCTCCTCCCGTCCTCTCCTCTCCTCTCCTCTTTGTTTCTGGACTAAACGGCTGGTTAGGATTGACTGGACTCTAATTTATTGAAATTAAAGAACAGCTTCCAGACTGCAGACAGATTTCATCACGTAATCCAACAGCAGATCATTTGATCGTTTGATCGTTTGATCGTTTGATCGTTTGATCGTTTGATCGTTTGATCGTTTGATCATTTGATCGTTTGATCATTTGATCGTTTGATCATTTGATCGTTTGATCGTTTCAGTAACTTTCACTTGATAAACTTCAGTGTGTCTTCTGTTAGAAATCATCTCAGAACAAAGTAAAACATCAAATCTTGAAACAGGAAATTTGTTTCTGAAGTTACAGTCCTGAAAAAAAATATTGAATCCTGTTGAAGGATTTAATGTTTAATTAACTCCTGAACATGTCAGTTAATACTGAAACAACACGACTATCTGCCAGAGCATTAAAATAATCTGACCACCCAGAAATTAGATCAGATTAGATCAGATCAATGTAATGTAATCTAATCTAATATAGTCTGTTCTATTTTCAGGATGTGAAAAGTGAAAAGATCCTGAGGGTAGACTAGACTAGACTAGACTAGATTAGATCTGATCTAATGTAATCTGATCTAGTCTAGTCCAGTCTAGTCTAATCTAATATAATCTATCTAGTCTAGTTTACCCTCAGGATCTTTTCAGTAATAATCTTGATTAGATTAGATAAAACTAGATTTGACTAGACTAGATTAGACCAGAATAGACTAGACCAGACTAGACAAAACTAGACTAGATTAAATTAAATTCGATTTCATTAGATCAGATCATAAATTAGATTAGATTAGATTAGATTAGACTAGACTACACTAGATTAGACCAGACTAGACGAGACAAGACAAGACTAGATTAGATCAGACTAGACTAGACTAGACCAGACTAGACTAGACTAGACAAAACTAGACTAGATTAGATTAGACCAGAATAGACTAGACCAGACTAGACAAAACTAGACTAGATTAAATTAAATTAAATTTGATTTCATTAGATCAGATCATAAATTAGATTATATTAGACTAGACTAGATTAGACCGGACCAGACTAGACTAGATTAGACCAGACTAGATTAGACGAGACGAGACGAGACGAGACGAGACGAGACGAGACGAGACGAGACGAGACTAGACTAGATTAAATTAAATGTAATTTGATTTCATTAGATCAGATCAGATGTAGTCTAACCTCAGAAGATGAACTCTGTCTGTCGCTCCAGACCTGAACACTGAAGTCTGTTAGAGTCAGTCTGTCGTTCTATTTTACTCTCTTCTTCTCTTCTCTTCTTCTCTTCTCCTCTTCTTTTCTCTTCTCCTCTTCTTCTCTTCTTCTCTTCTCCTCTTCTCTTCTCTTCTCCTCTTCTTCTCTTCTCCTCTTCTCTTCTCTTCTCCTCTTCTCTTCTCTTCTCTTCTCCTCTTCTTCTCTTCTCCTCTTCTCCTCTTCTTCTCTTCTCTTCTCCTCTTCTTCTCTTCTTCTCTTCTCCTCTTCTCTTCTCTTCTCTTCTCTTCTCCTCTTCTCTTCTCTTCTCTTCTCCTCTTCTTCTCTTCTCTTCTCTTCTCTTCTCCTCTTCTCTTCTTCTTCTCTTCTCCTCTTCTTCTCTTCTTCTCTTGTTGGTAAAGTTACTGTAGTTTAGTCCATGCAGGACCACAGTGGAAAGATTCATACACTTTCTTCATCTTATATTTATTCAACAGTTGGTCATCCATATTTTAGTGAGCAGTAGAAAGCAGACAGATAACAGTAACAGAGTAACACTTGTTTACCTGAATTTTATGTATTTATGTGGCTCTGGTTTAATAAAGTTTATGTTCTCTTCTCTTCTCTTTAATTATCTATAAAAGGTTCTGCATCAGTTCAGACGACAGAACCTGTTTGTCTCTGAAGCAGAAAGTCTCTTCAGGCTCGACGAAGAAGAGAAGAAACGTTAAAAAGCAGCAGAAGAAGAAGCTCGTGTCGGGACTCACCGTGTCGTCGGCGGCGCGCGGACGGACCGTTCTCGCTCTCGGTTTGCCGGTTTGATCCGCGCGGAGCGGCAGAGAGAGAGAGAGAAGCAACAGCAGAACACACTCCATCTTCCAAACTGAGAAGAGGAGAGAGAGAGGAGGGGAGAGAGAGAGAGGGTGGAGAGAGAGAGAGAGAGAGGAGGGGAGAGAGAGAGAGGGTGGAGAGAGAGAGAGAGAGGGTGGAGAGAGAGAGGAGGGGGGGAGAGAGAGAGAGAAGCAACAGCAGAACACACTCCATCTTCCAAACTGAGGAGAGGAGAGGAGGAGGGGAGAGAGAGAGCGAGAGAGAGAGAGAGAGAGAGAGAGAGAGAGAGGGTGGAGGGGGGGTGGAGAGAGAGAGAGAGTGGAGGGGAGAGAGAGAGAGAGAGAGAGAGAGAGAGGAGGGGGGGAGAGAGAGGAGGGGGGGGGGAGAGAGAGAAAGAGAGAGAGAGGGAGGTGGAGGGGGGGGGGAGAGAGAGAGGGTAGAGAGAGAAGAGGAGAGAGAGAGACAGAGAGAGAGGGAGAGAGAGAGGGGCGGGGGGGTGGAGGCAGTGCCGGCGCGTGCCAATCAGGCGCCCTGGGCAAAACTATAAATGCCGCCCATCCACACGCTCTCACGGTTGTAAAATGTATATAAATATATGATTGTTATTGCCACACAATGACCCATAGCATCAATCCTCTCTCTCTCTCTCTCTCTCTCCACCCTCTCTCTCTCTCTCTCTCTCTCTCTGTCTCTCTCTCTCTCTCTCTCTCTCTCTCTCTCCTCTTTAGATGTCTATACATAGACAAAATGATCCTGGACTATATGAGAGCTACGCATAGACGCAACGTTGAAATCACGTCTTGTGCTCAGTGGGTTTAGTTGGTTCCTGACATGTATTTTGTTGCCATGTGCGTCACCATTACGCAACGCCAAATGCGCAGCGCGCATGTCCCGTTAACCGTCATCACATATTGCCAACTGCCAAATACGCAACTGACAACCAAGAAAAACAACACAGTAAA
>NW_027284375.1:5000-15000 GCF_046629955.1 Centroberyx affinis | reverse complement strand
AAATCTCCCTAGAATGTCAACACACAAAGCACATTAAGCTACAGTATTCAGGACAGCTTGATTTTTCAATATCTATAGCTTTGGAGTCCAGGTTAGGGCTAGGCGATACAGACAAAATTATCATCATGATAATCATATGTTGATATTGAGGCTATATCACAATATCCGCAAAAAAATATTTTCCAAATAATATTCAAGTTACACCATTAATTTTCAGATAATATTCCCTAATTTGTTTTAGATCTCACATTGTGAGAGATTTTATTGAGTGTTTCCCATTAACCATTAATTTAGACAACAGTTGTGTATCATGGTAACTCAATATTATTATTTCATGATGAAATGATCCTACTGAAAGACAAACAATAACATTAAACTCTTACCTAGCCCTTGTTTTTATGTGTTGTTTTTCTGCTGACAGTTTTTATTAAATGCTGTAATTTTGAAGTAACAATGAACTTAAAGCTGTAATTTTGAAATAACGAATAAAAATTGTATTCTCGTGAGCCAATTCGTATGCTTTTATTTTGAAGGCAAAATCGCTAAAGCGGAAGTGCTGTTGCTGCCAACTGCTGCTGCTCTGACAGATGCGAGGTTGTGACGCAGGTTGTAAGCAGCGCTGTAACCAAAACCTTCTCACTGCTGCTGACTTCCGCTTCTTAAGAGACAGCAGAGCGCCTCCTGCCGGTCCGGAGGGAGCAGGACCCGAGACATCAGTTCACAAACTGATTCATGCTTTCTCTCACACACACACTTTCACTCACACTAATTCAGTTTAACTGGCTGCAGGTGTCTAGCTTCAAATTATTAGTAGTTCAAATTGTGCCTTACAAATTCAATTTTAAATCAATTTATTAAACAAATTCATTGTTTTGAATTCAGCAGTTCAATATGAGCAGACAAATACTAATTTATGTGATGAAAATACAATCTGCTGTCACATTCATGTTCCATCTGAAAATCACAACTCTCCTCCGACCAGTCAGTCAGCCAGAGGAGGAAAACCGATGTGGTCCACGGAGGTCTTATATTATGTAGACTCTCTCTCTCTCTCTCACTCTCACACACACACACACACACACACACACACACACACACACTGCATTTGTGTATTTTACATGCAAGACAAATACATAAAACGTATTTACTTCAAATAACAAGTGTCATTCTCCCTGCATGTTCTGTGCTGTGTTTTAACAGACTAGAATTTGTTTTATTTTTCCTACAAACAAAAAAGCAAAACAACCAGTTTTGGTTCAGTTTATTGCTCTTGCCTTAATCTTTGGGTAAAACTACCTCAACCTTTTTTACAGGGTAAAAAAATGTCCCACACATTGTACACATTTCATAACAATGCATTAACAGCTGTGAATATCAAAAATATGCACCAGGTTAACTGAGCTGACTCTTCTCAAGCTCCAACTCTTCATGTTTTGGAGTAGAGACTAGGGCTAAAGACAAGACAGTTTACTGTGTCACAGTAACCTACATTTGGAAACAAATCCACCTTATCACACTATTCACTTTTACTGAGAACGTTACTGAATGGATCTACAGCCACACCACAACAAGCTGACTCAGCTGCTCTCTGCTTCAGCTGCTTCATACACATTTACACTTTATTAACTAACAGCCAGTTCTCCAGTGAACTTCCATGATGGAGCCAGTGATAGCTGATGCTCATAGGAGTTTTGTTTTTTTTACTCAAAAGTGTTCTGAGGGCAAAAAGAATTCTGATTGGTTCAGAGAGATGACCAATGAAATCGGAGAGGAGGCGGGAACTGGGGCTTTCCACGTTTAAAATATATATTCTTATAGACTTAGACTTTATTAACAAACAGACAATTCTCCAATGTTCCTCCATGATGGAGCCAGAAGGAGAGGAGAGGAGAGGAGAGGAGGAGGAGAGAGGAGAGGGGAAGAGAAGGGAGGAGGAGAGGAAGAGGAGAGGAAGAGAGAGGAGAGGAGAGGAGAAGAGGAGAGAAAAAGAGAGGAGAGAGGAGAGGAGAGGAGGAGAGAGGAGAGGAGAGGAGAGAGGAGAGGAGGAGAAAGGAGAGGAGGAGGAGAGGAAGAGAGAGGAGAGGAGAGGAGAGGAGAGGAGGAGAGAAGAAGAGAGGAGAGAGGAGAGGAGAGCAGGAGAGAGAAAAGGAGGAGAAGAAGAGAGGAGAGGAGAGGAGAGAGGAGAGGAGGAGAGCGGAGAGGAGAGGAGAGGAGGAGAGAGGAGTGGAGGAGGAGAGAGGAGAGGAGATGAGAAGAGCAGAAGAGAGAGAGGAGGAGAGAGGAGAGGAGGAGAGAAGAAGAGAGGAGAAGAGGAGGAGGAGAGAGGAGGAGAGGAGAGGAGGAGAGAGGAGAGGAGAGGAGAGAGGAGAGGAGGGGGACTTTATTAACAAACAGACAATTCTCCAGTGTCCCTCCATGATGGATCCAGAAGTTGCTACAGAGCGTTTGTGTCCCAGCTTCAGAAGCCTAAGTGTGTTCTGTATCTTTTTCCCAGCTGGGTTCAGAACTCCATCAGGTGTGTGTACGGTCCGTTGGTGTCCAGCTGCAGCACCTGTCTGTTCCCGTACGTCCCGCACCGCACCGCCACGCCGGCTCCGCCCCCGGCCTCGGCGTCGCCCCCGGCGACAGCGGCGGCGGCCAGCAGCTCCTTCTCGCACAGCTCCACGAAGCCCCCGTACAGCCGCAGCCCCTCCTCCTTGCCCACGTTGCCGTGGTACTGCATGGCCCGGCCTTTGGCCCGGCCGCCCAGCGTGGCCTGAGGCACCACCAGCAGGCTGCCGGGCAGCTCAGACACCGACACCAACCTGCCAGAGTCTGACTCACACAGCCTCAGGTTCAACAGGGACGACACTGCAGAGGAGAGGAGGAGGAGAGGAGAGGAGGAGAAGAGAGGAGGAGGAGGAGAGGAAGGAGGGGAGAGGGGAGGAGAGGAAAGGAGAGAGGAGAGGAGAGGAGAGAGGAGGAGGAGAGAGGACAGGAGAGGAGAGGAGAGGAGAGGAGAGGAGTGGAGAGGGGAGAGGGGAGAGGGGAGGGGAGAGGAGAAGGAAGAGAGGAGAAGAGAGGAGGAGGAGGAGAGGAAGAGGAAGAGGAGAGAGGAGAGGAGGTTTTACCTTACTGAATTGCCTCAGTGTATGAAATGTGCTATACAGATAAAGCGCCTGAGTTCCGATTTATATATGTTGTGATATATTATCTCAGTGTACATCTAGTACATATTGTAAATTGTATTGCTAGTCTGGTTTTGCTTAACTACTATTGACTAAAGATGAAACAATGATGCAGTAGGGGTGGGGCTCTGTTGGAGAATGACTGAGGGAGGGGAGGGTGAATACATTGTAAAATTGTACTGTCATTTGTATAGGACTTGGAAAAAATAAATAAATAAAAAGACTTTGAACAAAAAAAAAAACAACAAAATTCTGAAATGCTAGTTTAGCTAATATAAACTGTAAGGAGAGTTTTAAACAACACAAATAAAAATCCAAACAGCATCTGAAATAAATAAGGGGGTGAGTGAGGAATGTTTTTCTGAAACGTTAACGAACATTTTCAAAATGAAACGCTTAGAAATGTGAGTAAAGACGGCAGGATTAACTATTAACTATTTTGACCTGCTGCCTAATAGAGCAGAGGACAGACAGACAGACAGAGGGGAGACAGAGAGAGGAAAGGTCAAAGGTCACGGACCCATCTTGGGCAGGATGTCCTCTGTGGCTCCTTTGAAGAAGCAGATGTAGATCACCATCCCTCTGTCGATCTGAGGGACAGAAGACAGGATCAATAAAAACAACATGGAGGCTTTCATTCCAGTGCAGTAAAACTACGACCTAAAAATCTAATATAAACTATTGTCTTAGCAAAGGTCTTGAGATACATAAGAACTAAAATAATATTCCATAATGAGTTTTATTTTCATGCCAGCGATCATTTTATCACATTAGTGGGATCTGATGCACCGTTTCGTTTTTTGAGACCGATATCCGATGTTTTCCCGCCCATATCAGCCGATACCGATATGCATTTTTGTAAGAACAAATGCAGTTAAGCTTTTCACACATACATATCTTAACAGTGTTGTTGTTTTGTTTTTTTTATGCAAAAGACCATGTTAGTTTGATTCTGTTTCTAATTTGACAGTTGCATTAAGTGATCCACTGGTCACAAAAATGACAATTACACAATCGCTAAATATCGGCAGTACAAACAATATCAGACCTATACGGATATTGATATTGCTAAGTAAATAGCGCTTTATTTATATAGCAACTTTTTAAAACACACAGTTTACAAAGCGCTTCACAACACTTTAAGAGAAGAACAAACCCTTAAAAGCCGTCTTAAAATAACATAAACACACACATATACAATATAGGGCTGCAACTAACGATTATTTTCATTGTCGATTAATCTGTCGATTATTTTCTCGATTAATCGATTAGTTGTTTGGTCTATAAAATGTCAGAAAATGGTGAAAAATGTGGATCAGTGTTTCCCAAAGCCCAAGATGACGTCCTCAAATGTCTTGTTTTGTCCACAACCCAAAGATATTCAGTTTACTGTCATAGAGGAGGAAAGAAACCAGAAAATATTCACATTTAAGAAGCTGGAATCAGAGAATTTTGTCTTTTTTTTCTTAAAAAATTATTCAAACCAATTAATCGATTATCAAAATAGTTGGCGATTAATTTAATAGTTGACAACTAATCGATTAATCGTTGCAGCCCTAGCGTCTGCCAAATGGGAAATTGTAAACTGTCTTAAAATAACATAAACACACACATATACAATACACACACAAGAAACATACATACACACAAAGCATAACCAAATAAAAAGAAGAGACCCATACAGCCCTATAGTCATAGGAGGGCCAACCTATAAAACTATTTTTTTTTTTTTTTAAAGATGATAATCGCCCGATACCGATATATCGGCGCATCCCGATTAGCGTCACACTTTTAAAATGCTGAGAAAGTCATTATGGAAAGACACTGTTCATGTGTCAATACATAAACAAATGCATATTACAATGTGCAACCACAGTGTTTTGCTGCTTTCCTGTATCATATGAGGTGGGCCGCAGTGTAACAGGATATGAATCTTATTTTCTGGTGTATATCTGTATAATACTGAGTGTTACCTGGACCCACTGAGCCTCTGACTGCTCATCAGCAGGCTTCACCTGCAGTCTCGCGTGCAGACACTGCTGCAGCACCGCGCGCGCTGCGCTTCCTGCTGCCTTCTCCGTCATTTCTCTCACTGGTTTTTAAGTTGTGTCGACTTTAATAAACGGCAGCAAAGAAGAAACACGTCCAACAGACAGAATGTGAACGCGTTGAAATAATGAGTCGGACCCAAAAACACTGCAAAAAAGAGAGAGAAGTGGGCAAGTACAGTTGAAAAATGGAAAGCTCATCCAACTTACTTCCGTATTACGTCAGACAAAGTCGCCGAATGAGAATCAAAGCTGCGTTTTATTTTTGCACTTTTTTATTCTTTCTGAGAATTTATTTATTATTAGATGAATACACAAAATAATTCGCAATTTTTCAAATCAATAATAAAATGAAAAAGAGGTTTGCCATTCATGAAGGTAGATTTGTGAATGAAAATTTTACATATAAAAACATAATTACATAATATATCTTAATATTACAATTTCCCTGTCCCCCTCCTTTCTTACATGTTATGTGGCTTGAAGCCTGCTATCGTACATAAAAAACAATATTTTATTACTATGTGAGAAAAATGAAAACTAGAAAAATACACGCACGCACGCACGCACGCACACACACACACACACACACACACACACACACACACACACACACACACACACACACACACACACACACACACAGCACAGCACAGAGTGGAGCTGCATAACTTTGCGCAATGTTGATCCGCACCAAGCTAGCTAGCTTGTTGTTACATTGCTGAAACATGGCTCTCTGCACCTACAGCAAACTGTCACATTTATTAAGAAAATCCATCTATAAACCTTCTGTTTTACGAACAGGAACAGAAATACAACATGGTCCCGTGAGCTGCGCATATTTCATACGCTGTCAGGTAAGATTAGACTCTCTTTCTCTGAATAAAGTCGTATTTTAGCATCAATTAATCTGGCTAACAGCTTTATTTTGGTACAATGTGTCAAGCTAGCTAGAGAAAGACAGAATGAGACCGGAAGTAAGGTGATTTTGCCTTCAAAAAAAGTGGAGCAAGATTTAAAAGTATTGCGATGTTCATAACAGTTTTTGGGAAAGAAATAATATATTATATTCCTGCTAACTGCAGATTCATCGTCACTCGTTCAATATGTTCTTTCTCATCCTCAAAAACCGTTGTAATGCGGTCAGGGTTTTATTTTGAAAGTAATGACCGGTAGTCCTGTATGTTATTCTTGCGGACTTGACACTGGCATGTTAGTACAGTGCTGTTCACCTGAAGCACAGAATACCAGACAGCTGTCACTGTGGAGCAGCTTGTAATGTTAACTTAAGTATCGGTTATTTCGTAAGTTCCTTAAAAAAACAGACGTTCATACACACTTCTACACAGAGAATTAGAGAGTTAGAAACCAAAAAAGTCTGACTAATAGTTTTACAACTTTCACTTATAAACAGGCTGATTTCGCCAGCTTTGTTTCTTTATTTTGCTTTGTAAATTTGGCTTTTTTTAAACTGATATCTGTAGAAGATGATGGAGGAAAAACAGCCAAACCGGTTATAAAAGCAGCTTACATCACCCAGATAATAATGTGATGTAATGTTCATCCCATTCAACCGAATGGTGATGTTAGGTGTGACGTCAGACGAAACATTTTAAATAGAATTTGCTTGTTATCATTGGTTTAGACAGCAGAATTGTGCGTCACGATATCCCAAATCACCATATGATTCCATTGAAAGACAATAAATGATAATATTGAAATTATCGCCTAGCCCTAATTGGAACAGCAACATCCCAGTCTCTTCCAGTCCAGTTCTCTAACCTGCAGGTTGTTGTTGTTTACTTCCTGTTTGATTGATTGATTGATTGATTGATAAATTTTATTAGAACATGAAAAAAAATAAAAGAACAGATCAAAACAAAACAAGAATAACAAGATGAAATAAACAATAAACCTATTCTCATAAACTAATGAACTAATAAACATAATCTAACAAACAATAAACCTACACAACAATCTCAATAAACAACACAAATTAAATATTACATGTTCGAAAAGAAGTAGGAAGAAGTATACACTTATTTTTCCCTACCCCTTTCTCAACTACTCATCCATAAACTCATATATACAATTTATAAACAACTGTCCCAATTCTATGTACAACCCAAATATCCACCCGATAACAATAAAATAAAACTAACCCTTTAACACAACCCTTCCTCATCCATATACCTCTTAAATATATTTTGTTTGTATATCTTCTTGATCTGATTTATGTTTGTACTTTGTTTTAAATCTCCACATCCAAACCATTCCACAAGTTCACCCCACAGATTGAAATACACATACTCTTCATAGTGGTGCAAACACAGAGTTTTTTTTAAATTAAACTTTCCTCTCAAATTATTACCCCCTCTCTCTGTCGATGAACATATTTTGTTGTTGTTGTTGTTGTTGTTGTTGTTGTGGTGTCAGCGGTCGGTGGACAGCAAGGCGTTGCAGGAGAGACAGAGGCAGCAGATGGCCAAAGGTTTGCCCAAACAGAAGCCCATCTCCGGGGTCAAACAGGTCATCGTCGTGGCCTCGGGGAAAGGAGGAGTCGGCAAATCCACCACCGCAGGTAAACTCCCACCTGCTGCCCAGAGGGTCTTTACTCTGTGATATAGCTCTGTGTAGCTCAGGTAGAGTCTTGGGTCGTGTCTCTTCCTCCATGATAAAACCCCCCAAATCAGTGATTCTGTGATCTGTTGCTCCGGTAGAGGAGACTTGAGGAGAATTGTGGGTTTTTTTTCTCTCTCCATTCACTGCCATTGTCTGGAGGAACAGTCTGAAAATCACTTCTAGCACATAAAGGAACGCCGACAAAGCAGATTCTGACAATATATTAAAAAACTAGTCCTTCTGCTGAACTGTTTTGAAGTGAATCTCTTTCTTTATGTTATTAAACCTTTCAGTCTGAAAAAATGGAACACCGAAATCCGGTCAGAGGAAACTTATGATGGAACAAAGAAAATAATCAGTTCACCAATAATTGTAAATAGGTGAGAAAAAGTGAGAGACTTGTTTTTTATATTGGCAGAATCTTTTTTTTTTGCTGGAGTCCTGTCTCCTACTTTTTCACTGATATATAATGGCAGTGAATGGAGAGAGAAAAAAACACAATTCTCCAGTCTCCTCTACCGGAGCAACAGATCACAGAATCACTGATTTGGGGGTTTTATCATGGAGGAAGAGACAACAACCAAATATACTACCAAAGTTCAAAAGCTCTTTAATTTTGAGACATTAGTATTAGAGCTGCAACGATTAATCGATTAGTTGTCAACTATTAAATTAATCGCCAACTATTTTGATAATCGATTAATCGGTTTGAGTAATTTCTTTAATAAAAATAAGTCAAAATCCTCTGATTCCAGCTTCTTAAATGTGAATATTTTCTGGTTTCTTTACTCCTCTATGACAGTAAACTGAATATCTTTGGGTTGTGGACAAAACAAGACATTTGAGGACGTCATCTTGGGCTTTGGGAAACACTGATCCACATTTTTCACCATTTTCTGACATTTTATAGACCAAACAACTAATCGATTAATTGAGAAAATAAATGACGGATTAATCAACAGTGAAAATAATCGTTAGTTGCAGCCCTAATTAGTATAATTATCGTAAACAAACCAGACCATCAGCGGTCAGCCTGTCAGCCTCTATCAGCCTCTACTCTGCGTCCTCCATTGTTTCTCCACCCGGTTGGATCTGGAGGGAAATCTGCTGGATCACTTTAAATCTGTGTTCTGTGGTGAATGCCGTGTGTGTTGAAGAATTCCCGAAATAAACTCTGGACTAATCTCAGTTTTGGCTGGAGAGCGGAACTGACGCTCAGCCTGTCTGGAGGAAAGAGAAGGAGACAGAGGGAAAGCCTGTCAGTCATTCAGTGAATAGGAAAATCACGGTTGGATTAATCTCATGAACCGGTGCCAATATGTGGGATTCAGGATGAAAAAGACTAAATTTGGTGTCTGTTTTAAGTTCCAGTTCGAGGTGTTTGATCTCTCTCTCTCTCTCTCTGTCCTTCTCTCTCTCTCTCTCTGTGCTTATCTCTCTCTCTCTGCAGTGGAATTTGGCTCTTGGACTGACAGCCAATGATCCGGGTAAGGTTCAGCAGAGTCTCTCCTCTCATCTTGCTCATGTCATTTCCTTTCTTTCAGTCAGTTTGGCTCAGTTTACGGCAACTTGCATACACCTTTTTCACCAACATGGCTGACACACTTCCTCTTCATCTTAGCAGGTCATAGATCAGTTCCACCATTGGCAGCAATGTTAAAGGATAAGCTCTCCCTCTGTCTCTCTCTCTCTCTCTCTCTGTCTGTCTCTCTGCCTGTCTCTCTCTCTCTCCCTCTGTCTCTCTCTCTCTCTCTCTCTCTCTCTCTGTCACTCTCTCTCCCTCTGTCTCTCCCCCCCTCTGCCTGTCTCTCTCTCTCTCCCTCCCTCTGTCTCTCTCCTCCCTCTGTCTCTCTCTCTCTCCCTCTGTCTCTCTCTCTCTCTCCCCCTCTGTCTCTCTCTCTCTCCTCCCTCTGTCTCTCTCTCTCTCTCTGTCTGTCTCTGCCTGTCTCTCTCTCTCTCCCTCTGTCTCTCTCTCTCTCTCTCTCTCCCTCTGTCTCTCTCTGCCTGTCTCTCTCTCTCTCTGTCTCTCTCTCTGCCTGTCTCTCTCTCTGCCTGTCTCTCTCTCTCTCTCCCTCTGTCTCTCTCTCCTCTGCCTGTCTCCTCTCTCTCTCTCTCTCTCTCTCTCTCTCTCGTCTCTCTCCCTCTGTCTCTCTCTCTCCCTCC
>NW_027284374.1:27500-56148 GCF_046629955.1 Centroberyx affinis | reverse complement strand
AACACCAATAATGCTTGCTGTGCGCCACAATGAATAAATTGTACTATAATAAAGAAAGAGAAAAGAAATGTACAAATACATGAACACATTTTTTCAGATTTTACTGTATTTGAATAACCTGTTTTGTAAAGTGTTGTGTCCCTGGTATGGTCATTTATATCTCTATGATTTAAAATGTTGAGACCCTTTTAGGGTGTGGCGTTAAATTATCAGAATATGTTTCAGTAATGTTTAATTTTGTGTAATACAAAATAGCACATGCAAGTAATATCAGTAGATGACATTTCTTCAGTTTTTAATTAAGTGAAGGCATCACATTTTGTAGTTTATAATGGGTCTAGAAGTTTTTATTCAAAGCATTTTAATTCAAGACATTAATGGCAGTAGCTAACAAAAATATATACAAAATAAAACGCTATGTAGAAACTAAAATTAACTAAAATAGAAAATTTCCATATTTTCTCCATGAGTTCTCTGATTTGCGCATGCGCAAGTGGACCATCACAGCAGCACGTTGCTGGAACGTCAGAGCAGAATACAACAGGGAGCGCGCGAGGTAAACAACCCCGTTATGTTAATCTTTTAAACGGACGTGTGTTTATTGCGATAGTTGAATGCTAATTTTAAGATTTGAACAGTGGAAACAGTTTCATCTCGCTGTCGGTTTTCGTGACAATTCATTCGCCGAGATGAAACTTTTATCGGTGTGCAGCTGCCTGTCACTGTGGCTTGTCAAACGTAGCTGTTAGCTTTGTTAGCTTTTCTATTCACTGTCAATGGAGGAGGACACTAAGCTCGCTGTTAGCCAGACGAGTTTGCTGGTTAACTTTATGCACTTTATGTTATCTTTTTACTAATACGAGCGTACATCACAGCTGTCGAGTTTGGAGGTTTTTTGCGTTTCATCCTGTGACATTCTGTGCTGCTGTTTGAGGCTAACACCAGCAACGTAACGTTAGCATATTAGCTGTAATCAACTAGCTTGGCGACTAGAGGGGCCGGGGGGCGGGACTTCGCTCTGACTGACAGCAGAGAAGTCCAATGAAAAGTCTAAACGGTGTCTCCGGGGGCTTGTGGCCAATCAGCTTCCCCTTAGAAAGCTGACAGCACAGACAGAGAAATGTCAGTAAACGCTATATAAAAGTTTATTTCGTTGATTATGCACTGCACAGATTTCGATATGTTTTGCCGTGCACTTCTTATCAACACACGGACCTGTTATCATTAAGGATATTCATATGAAAATGTATTTAATATGGAGTTTGGCTGTTGACGGTATCTCGGTAACGTTAGCGACGCTTGTTTTCACTTTCTCCGCTGAAAAGTGGCACGCGCTGTTGTCATTAAGGCACGTTTTACATCTTGACGCCTTAACTTGACTATTAATGTGTGTTATTATCTGGTGAAATGTGTTCATAAATAAATAGCCGCCACCCCGAGTTAAGTTTCATTCTGTCTGAAAAGCGCACAGGAAGCGAGCCCCAGCGCGCGCTGCTGACGTCATCACCCGACAGCTGTCAGTTGACGCGCGCTTTTGGGAAAAATCACTACAGATTACATTAAAATAATGATAACAGTAACATGCTAGTAGATGTCCCCAGTGCAGTGGTTTGAGTAGAAATTAACTGATTTTGATATTCAATTAATTTTAATAAGATTTAAACAGAGATGCACGTACCCATCTTTGCATTTCTCTCTGCCAGTGGTCTGATAGGACTACATTGGTTATTATGGATGGGATTTATTGGTTCTGGTTTAACAATGGGGATAATGGAAGGGAATTGAAGCCTTGCATTCTCTCTGTATTCCCCTACAATAAAGGAGAAGCATGCATGTGATTTGTGCTAAAAATATGGATGACCGCTCCATCAAACTCTGTGTTTGTTAAGAAGGGACCCGAGGGTCTCCTGCAAACTGATGGAAAATTGTAATTCATAATTATTCATTAATATTAGTGATTAATGTAGTAGAAGTTAGTGAATATGTCAGATTGTATTAGAACAGTTGTTTGTGTGTCTGTCAGATGAAGTCTCCCCCAGACCGGTCGGGGATCACCTTCGAGGTCGGAGCTAAGCTGGAGGCTCGGGACCGCCACAAGAACTGGTGTGGACCACACACACACACACACACACACACACACACACACAGTAACACACAGTAACACAAGAAATAGTCTGGACCACTCACACACACATATATACATGTAATAACATACACATGTCCAGAGGAACTGACCTGTAGACTTATTGCAGTCTACTGGTAAATTAGGGAATAGACTTGTATAAAGGTATGTCAAAATAGACATATTTTATATTATACATGTATAAAATCTATTAAAAAAATATTTGGTTTATGATATATTTTTAAATGGTTTTAAAAATTTAAAATTGTATTTGATTTGAAACTTATTTTACATTTATGTTCTCATTTTAGTTTTAAATTTAATTTTAAAATATTTAATTTTAGATTTTTTTAAAAAGTATCCTGTGTCATCATCAGGTACACGGCGTCTATAGAGAAGATCGACTATGAGAAAGAAAAGGTTCTGATCCATTACCGCCAGTGGAGCCGTCGCCATGACGAATGGTTTCCATGGAGCTCGCCGTACCTGAGGCCGCTGGAGCGAGTCAGCCTGAGGAAGCAGGGCCTGAACAAGTCCCGCCCACACCCGGTATGACTGACAGACTGACAGACAGGAAGGCAGAGAGAGAGAGAGAGAGACACCAGTATAGTTATCGCATGTTCCTTTGTGAATCTGTGTGTGTGTCACTTTCTCCCTGTTCGACTGTACTTTGCTCTCTATCTCTCTCTCTCTCCCCCTTTCTCTGTCTCTCTCTCTCTCTCCCCCTTTCTCTGTCTCTCTCTCTCTCTCTCTCCCCCCCTTTCTCTGTCTCTCTCTCCCCCCCTTTCTGTCTCTCTGTGTCTCTCTCTCTCCCCCTTTCTGTCTCTCTCTCTCTCTCTCTCTCTCTCTCCCCCCCTTTCTGTCTCTCTGTGTCTCTCTCTCTCCCCCTTTCTGTCTCTCTCTCTCTCTCTCTCTCTCTCTCTCTCCCCCTTTCTCTGTCTCTCTCTCTCTCCCTGTCTCTCTCTCTCTCTCTCTCTCTCTCTCTCCCCCTTTCTCTGTCTCTCTCTCTCTCCCTGTCTCTCTCTCTCTCTCTCTCTCTCTAGTTGTTTAGGTCAGGTACGAAGGTTTTGGCCTGTTGGACAGACTGTCGCTTCTACCCAGCCAAAGTCCTTAAGGTCAACAAAGATGGTGAGGCTCAACTTTGACCTTTCACCCTTAATGTACATTATATGGAAATTCTTAAAAAGCTGTGTTTCTGTGATGAAAGCTGTTGGTGATGTACTTTGCATTCCTGGGTCCATTCCGTTGTTTGGTGTATTTTTCTTCTTCGTGGGTAATTGTAGACAATGTCACGTCACCTCCAGATGTTTCCAGCAGCTCCAGTGGAGTTTGATATGAGAAAATGTTTCAGGATGTAAAACCTCAGCGGTAAAGGTCAGGTTTTGGTGTCAGTCCCTCAGAATCAAAGAGCGAGGGCTTCTTTCTAGAGCCGCCATTTTGCACCGAGAGACGTTCAACAAGCATACAGGGAGAAATCCATCGTAGAAGAGGAGAGAGACCAGTTTCTCCACCACAGGAGCAGGAGAGAGACCAGAATGCAATGCAGCAGAGAGACAGGCTTTTTTTAAAACTTTTTTCAACTGGAAAAACATACTATCTCTATCTCTCTCCAGTCTCCACCTTACATAAAACCCACAGCTGAATGCAACAAGTTCAGGCTCCTGCTCTTGGGGTTGTTGAAAGGCATTCTGGGAAATGTAGGAAATCACTAACTGAAGCAGAAGTAGATAAGACAGGTTGAGGGAAAGTGGGTTCACAAAAAAAGGTAAATGACAACACTTCATCACTAAATAACTCCTGGAATGTGTTGAACATCACAGACTGATGAGATCTAACAGTGAAGAGGATCAGAGGGGATTTTTCCTTTAAATCCCCAGTGACATAATTTCTGACTCATAATCTGGTAAAATAATCCAAAAATATATTGATAGAATTTAATACCTGTAGCGCATTTTACAGTGAATTTAACCAGTAATGAGGGGGACAAAGGTCAGAGCCTTATTTTCATGTCAGTAAGATAACAGTTATTTGTTTTTTTTGTTTGTTTGTTTTTTTCAAAATGGCAGTGATTTTGGAATGAAACTCTTAATATATTTAATTGTGGAGTCGAACTATCTGATGTTATCCATAAAAAATTGATTTACAACTTTGTATGGTGCAAGGTTATTATAGTTTTGCATTTTTCATTAGTTTTTATTTTTATTTTGTTTTGACTTTTTGTTTTCAATTTCAGTTTAGTTTTAATTAGTTTTTAAAGTGGGTTTGCTAGTTTAGTTTAGTTTTTATTTTTTGAAAATGCTTAGTTTTAGTTTAGGTTTTATTAGTTTCAGTGTTAGTTTTAGTCCTTTTTTGTAATATGGGGTATTTGTCAAGGGCGAGATTCAAAAAGTAAAAAAAAATAGAAAAAAATAAATAAATTGGAAGATAGATTTCATATCCACCCAAAATACTAGGCTTACATATGAAATAAATTGACAAAGATGAAAACTAAAGACATTTTCTCTATAATTTTAGTTTATTTTAGTTAGTTTTGTAAACACACAATACAGTATCAGTTATGGTTTTTTTGTAAAGCCTCGTTTTTTTTTTTTAATTTCAGTTAAGGAAAATGTTTTTTCACACCTAGTTTTCGTTATGTCGTTACTCTTCGTTAACGATAATAACCTTGGTATGGTGTGTGTGTGTGTGTGTGTGTGTGTGTGTGTGTGTGTGTGTGTGTGTGTGTGTGTGTGTGTGTGTGTGTGTGTGTGTGTGTGTGTGTGTGTGTGTGTGTGTGTGTGTGTGTGTGTGTGTGTGTGTGTGTGTGTGTGTGTGTGTCAGAATCCTACAGAGTGCGTTTCTACGACGGTGTGGTTCTGACCGTGAAGCCCACCAAGGTCAAACCCTTCCAGGAAGTAAGGAATACTCCACTGCTATTGGTCCATATCTAATGAGCTTCCCCAATCACATCCACAATGCTGAGACTGTACCCCTGTGTGTGGGTGTGTGTGTGTGTGTGTGTGGGTGGACGCAGAAGGCCGGACCTGAGAAGAGCCCGGCGGGAAGCGAGGGATGGGAGGAAGGAGAGAGCGAGGAGGAGAGGAAGAGGAAGGCAGAACCGTCATCCTCCCCTCCGCCGGCCAAGAAGAAAACAGAGGACAGTAAGTCACATGACCTCTGACCCCTCTTTACGGCATAGAGCTAGAACAGATAGATAAAGGACTTGAATGAATAAATAGGCTTCAACAAAAGCGCTGGATTTCTTTAATTGTAGAATACATCGCTAATGGATCTCATTGTGGGTGAGGTAAACAAGCTAAAAGCTGATTGGTTGTTTCCCCCGCTCCAGGAAATCAGAATCAGCCAACCAGCACTGACTCCGCCCAGCCAGCCTCTCCTGACTCCGCCCACACAGACAGAGGTAAACACAGGCGGATCGTCACCTGGGGGAATATTCCTGGCTGCTGGGATTTACTGTGGCTTTTACTCTAGAGTGAATTTTAAAATGGTTTATTATTATTATTATTAATATAATACGATATTATATAATATAGAATTGTATAATATATGTTTATAATAAATCATTTCATTTATATTTTAGTAGGTAATAGTAGTTCAGGAACAGTCTGTTGTACTGTGGCTGACTTTCTTGCTCTCTCTTTCTGTGTGTCTCTCTCCCTGTCTCTGTCAATCTCTCTCCCTCCCTCTCTCTCTCCCCCTTTCTCTCTCTCTTCCTCTCTCTTTCTCCCTCTCTCTCTCCCCCTTTCTCTCTCTCCCTCTCCCCCTTTCTCTCTCTCTTCCTCTCTCTTTCTCCCTCTCTTTCTCTCTCCCTCTCTCTCCCCCTTTCTGTCTCTCTCCCTCTCTCTCTGTCTCTCCCTCTCTCTCCCCCTCTCTCTCTTTTCCCCCCTTCTCTGTATCTCTCTTTCTCCCTCTCTCTCTCTCCCCCTTCTCTGTCTCTCTCTCCCCCTTTCTCTCTCCCTCTCTCTCCCTCTCCCCGTTTCTCTCTCTCTCTCTCCCTTTCCCTGTCTCTCCCTCTCTCTCTCCCCCTTTCTCTGTCTCTCTCTCCCTCTCCCCCCTCTCTCTCCCTTTCTCTCTCTCTCTCCCTTTCTCTGTCTCTCTCTCCCTCTCTCTCTCTCTCTCCCTCTCTCTATCTCTCTCTCTCTCTCTGTCTCTCCCTCTCTCTCTCTTTCTCTCCCTCTCACTCTCTCTCTCCTCTCTCCTCTCTCTCTCTGTCAGATGTCCTGTTGGAACGCCAGGCCCACCTGCCAACCACACACAAATTCAGCAGAGAACCACGTAAGCACACACACACACACACACACACACACACATCATGTAAACTCCATACTCACAAACACACACACACACACACACTCCATACAAACACACACTGTAGTTTGTCATTTTGCTTGAGTCTTCAGCAAGGATTCAAAGGAGTTTTTTGTACATTTTTTCGAAATTGCTCACGTTTTGGAATTTGGAGAGAGAGGTCACTCTGACATTTTCATACCTGGTGCAGTTCAAAAGGAAGTACAACTCTTTATCTCTCCCTCTCTCTCTCTCTCCCTCTCTCTCTCTCTCTCCAGTGTACAGGGTGATCAAGAACCAGCCTCCCCCCATTCTGTCCATTGAGTTGGACCACAACCCGTTTAAATGCCCGGCGCCGGGCTGTACCAAGTCCTTCAGGAAGGGGAGCCTTCTGCACTCGCACATCAAGTACTACCACTCCGACCGGCGGCCCGAGGAGCCGGGCGGCGAGCAGGAGACGCCGCGGTAGGTTGACGGTTCAAATCCCAACAACAGAAGGTCAAACTCCGCTCCACATGTTGGCCGGTTGCTGGTTCAATTCCCACAGAACAAGAGGCACAGCATCTCACACTAGAGGAAACCAAATGCTTATATAGCATATTCTGATTGGTTGTTGTAGGAGGAAGCGGTCGTCTTCTGAGGGGCGGGACTTCCTGTCAGAGAGGAGGAAGGAGAACCAGAACAGCAACACCTGTCACCATGACAACAGAGAGCACAGCGCCATGGGAACAGGTTGGAAGACTGCATCACGCACATTAACACACACACACACACACACACACGCTGTGTTTGACTTGTCATGCCTCCTTATACCAGATCTCAGGGATCACAGCTTCAAAAATGAGGGACAAAAATTATTTCCTCATCTCTGTTTAAGGTGATATTTGGGCTTAAGGTCCTCAGTGAAGTTAAAGTTATGGTTTATTATAATATCACAGTGATAAAATGTAGAAGTGATTAAAACCATAGAAACAAGGGAAACAAACTTTTAAGGTTGAAAAATACAACACCTTCAGGTTTTGCTTTTTTTTTTTTCCCTGAAAAGCGACAGTTGTTACAAATCCCTGTCTGTCTGTCCGGCCTGCCTGTCTGTCTGCCTGTAAGTAGAAGTGAAGAAGGAAGGAGGGAGGGAGACAGAAGGAGGGCAGGACAGGAAGGAGAGGAGGAACTTCCTGAGAGTCAAACTGAAGAAGAAGAAAAAGAAAAAGAAGAAGAGAAGTCAGTCAGGTGAGAGTTAGTGAGCCAAGCAGCCTATCAAACACAGAGCAGCTGTTAAATCCAGAAACCTCCAGAAGTTCTTTCATTTTTCTCCCGATGCTCCTGATGTTTTGTCTCTCTGGTTGGAGAGCAGCTTCTGTTTTTTTCTCTAAGACACAGTTAACACTCTTGCACTAAACTGACAACTATTTATCATTCTGCTGTAACAGTGTTGTTATATTCCTTGTTGGGAGTCCAACATGACGTCTGGATTTTGCTTCCAAATCAGGAGCTACAGGCTTTAGTTTACTGTTAGTGGAGCGAGTAGAGAAATTGTGTTTAGTAAAGCTGATTTTTATTTTACAGCACTTTGTAACTTTGTTAAGGAAAGTGCTGTTTTTGCTTTTAATTAGAGTTTTTCTTTATTTCTTTATGCTTTTATTCATTTATTTATTCTTAAGATTTTTATTCATTGTCTTTTATCTATGTTTTTATTTCTTGATTGCATTGTAAGTATTCTAATTTGTATTTGCACTGTGTATTTTCTGTTTTTATTTCTGTGAAGCACTTTGTAAACTTGTTTTTGAAATCCAAATACATTTTGTTATTATTATTATTATTATTTCTTATCATTATTAGTAGAAAAATGACAATGTGCTTGTGTCTTTTTCTTCTCTTTTTCCGATTGTCAGGAAACGGCAGCAGTGATGATGAGAACACAGACAGTCCTCCTGCCGCTCTGTCTGCCACACACCACAACACACACACACACGGTGGGTAACACACATACACACACACACAGTGGGTGGCACACACACACACACGGTGGGTGGCACACACACGCATGATGGGACAACAGTGGGGTAAATTATACACACAGTGGGAAACACAACCCCACCCACACACAACCTCTCACACACACACACACAGTGGAGAACACACACACAACCATACACACACTCACAGTGGGTGACATACACATGCACAGTGGAGAATACGTACACACAATAACACACACCGATGATTCAGCCAAATTTTGCTAAAATTTCTCTATATCAGCGTAACATCAACAGCAGGTCACATCTACAGATATGATCAGAGCCTGAAGATTATGGTCAATTTATTAACTTGGAATTAATTGTGTGTAATTATTATATATTGTGATTTTAGTCTCCAGTTAATGATCAGCAACACGGGAACATTTAATCTCATTCAGAGCGTCTTCTGTAGTTGAAAGTACCAAGATGTTGATATCAGCTGCCAGAAGTGCAGTGAAATAATTTTGCTCCACAAATCATCAAGACTAATAATGGTGATTAATAATAATGATTCCAATATCTATTAAACTAATTGGGATTATTGTTTTAGCCATAACTGGGCAGTGCTAATGAATGGAGGAATAGATAGATGGATAGATGGATGGATGGATGGATAGATAGACAGATGGATGGGTATATGGTTACTCTCTAACCTCGGCCCCTCCCCCATCCAGCTGACGATGCCAGCGATTGGTCGACGCTAACGGCCGAGAGCGAAGAGGACACGCCCCCCTGGTCAGTTGCCATGGAGACCGAGGAGCGTGAGGTGATGAGGTGTGTGTGTGAGGTGAACGAGGAGAACGACTTCATGATCCAGGTGGGACACACACACCCACATACACACACACACACACCCACACCCACATACACACACACACACACACAAGCAAATCTTTGTAACTATACACTTTCCATTTACCAAATCATTACCACATAAATTTAGAGACATTAGTATTACAGTAAACAGAACATTGATTACAGTGAACAGCAGAGGTGGGGACTTGAGTCACATGACTTGGACTTGAGTCATAGTTTTGATTGCTTGAGACTTGATGCATGAAGACTTGACTTGGGTTCTGGTGACTTGGGACTTGACTCTGACTTGTACTCTGATGACTTGAAAAGGTTTCTAAAGTCTTGACTTGAGATCTTGTGTTTGTGTAAATGACTCAGATTGAAAGTGATGAGATTTGTTCCAGCAGACGACTGAATTTAAATTCTGTTTTCTGAATTTGTATGGAATGATTGAATTTATTGAAGTTGAAACTGATTATAGAAATCAAACTCATGATGCTCTTACCAAGTTTTTATCCTATTAAAACCATATTGCATTGAAAAGTCCTAGATATTTAGTTCTCTTAAAGATATTAAATTGATACTGGACTCTTGATTTGTTCTGACTTGACTTGCTGTTCTACATTTAGACTTGGGACTTGACTTGAGACTAACTGATTCCAACCTCTGTAGCAACTGGTAATGCAACTGTTAGAATGTAATAAATGATCAAAATGTAATAAATATCCCTCTAAATGGGTAGAAAATATCAGTGTAATAAAATGCATAATAATCTTCTTCAGACTAATCATTTCTTTAAGAAAACAATGTCAGCAATTCATAACAGTAAGAGGGACATTTTATTCCATTTTGACAAACATGATCTGGTGCTACAACCCTTTAATCCTCAAATGGTTCCTTCTCAAATTGAGGACTGATAAAGGCAGTAATACAGTGATTATAGTGACGGATAAGTGATATTAATAATCCTGTCTCTGTCTGTCTGTCTGTCTGTCTGTCTGTCTGTCTGTCTCTCTGTCTGTCTGTCTGTCTGTCTGCAGTGTGTGCAGTGTCTGTGTTGGCAGCATGGGACCTGTATGGGTTTATATGAAGACAACGTTCCACACAACTACATCTGCTACTGCTGCAGAGACACTGCAGGTACTAAACACTACTCTGTGTGTGTGTATGTGTGTGTGTGTGTGTGTGTGTGTGTGTCTGTGTGTTTGTGTGTGTGTGTATGTGTGTGTGTGTGTGCTCTCATACTTACTGTAGACAAGTGGGAAAGACAGACAGCTCTCACAATACATAAGGTTGCAGAAACTGTCTGTGTGAGTAAAGGACCTTTTGAAAGTATTGAAATGTTTTAAATCTAGTTATTAGAGGTTTTATATTTTCCCCATGAACAGAACAGGGTTAGCAGAACAATCTGCATCCTGTCTGCTTTACTAAAGTTGGACTTCATGTCCCTTAACTCATTTCTTGCTGTCCTTTTTCAAGTTCTACTAATTTATAGTTTCTCAGCTTTCAGTAGTTGTGTTAAAAAATCTTAGATTTTCTGAAACCTGCCTGGTGTATTTATAAGTTTGGGTGTGTGTGTATATGAGAAATGTGCTGGTATTGTTGTATTTGAAGTAATTTTACTACGATTCTTTAAATCTTTTTATTCTAAAATGAATCCATTAATTTGTTTCAGGACTGGTTATTATTTACTGACTGTTTAGACTGTGATACTGGGGCTGCTATTGGTGCTGTAGTCCAGTGGTTCTCAACGTGGGGTCCGGGGACCGCCAGGGGTCCTTGAGGGGGTTCCAGGGGGTCCCGAGCAAATTGATGAATTGTTAAACTTCACCATTATTTCATTAACAAGAAGTGAACACAATTAGAGAATGTAGAAGAATGACTGTTTTGATCATAGTTTCTCTGTTATCTCTCTACCTACAGTACAGATAGTCATGGAATTCTGGACAAAATCATATCTGACAATAAAAATATTCTCAGATTTGGGTCCAAGAGACAAAATCTCATCAAATGGGGGTCTGTGGCCCTAATGTGGACTAAATTAGGGGTCCTTGATATGAAAAAGGTTGAGAACCACTGCTGTAGTCTATATTTTGATGCTTTGACAATTCTAGTATGAGTTTGTGTTTACATTTATGTGTGCAGAAGTGTGTGTGTGTTTCAGTGTGTGTTTGTGTCTTTTCTCAGCCTGTTTTTTTTTTACGTTCTTGTTCAGGTTGGAGGCGGGCTCAGCATTTCCTGCCCGATCCTGATTGGCTGACGTCAGGGCGCATGTTCGGCCTGTCGTGTGTTAAAGAGAACTACGCAGAGCTCAACGCCTCCAAGATCTCACACACCAACCGTCTCCTCGCACACACACACGGCCTCAACCAGGTCCTCAAAGGCCTCCAGCTCAAAATCAGCCTCTTACAGTGAGTAGAGATTGGCCATCAGAGGTTCATTTACCTTTACAGGAGAACTGTTTTACATCAGAGAACTTTTGATCAAAATGCACTTTTTAATTGAAGTTTTAAAGCTGCACTACAGAAGATTTTTAAGTAAACCTGCAGTGTCTTCTCAGTCTAAACCAGGAAGTGTGTGTGCAGCAGAGCAGAGCGTCCCGTCCTGACTAACTGAGACTGTAGGTTCTCCCTGTTTGTCCAAACTGTTTGGAAATCTTCTCCACATATGAATCAATCTAAACTTAAAGTGCTGTATAACTTTGGTAGTGTCTTGGATTGTGTATCTGTTTCCATGATAAAACCCCAAATCAGTGATTCTGTGATCTGTTGCTCCAGTAGAGGAGACTGGAGAATTGTGTTTTTTTCTCTCTCTCCATTCACTGCCATCGTCTGGAGGAACAGTCTGAAAATCACTTCTAGCACATAAAGGAACGCCGACAAAGCAGATTCT
The DNA here is from genome assembly GCF_046629955.1 of Centroberyx affinis. Classification (NCBI taxonomy): domain Eukaryota; kingdom Metazoa; phylum Chordata; class Actinopteri; order Beryciformes; family Berycidae; genus Centroberyx; species Centroberyx affinis. The sequence continues at coordinate 44,037 of NW_027284374.1, read as the reverse complement.
GACAATATATAAAAAAAACTAGTCATGCTGCTGAATTGTGCATCAGAGAAACACTTTTTTTTATGTTTACCTTTCAGTTTGAACAAGTGTAACACTGAAATCTGGTCGGAGGAAACATATTACTTAAATAAAATTTGCTTGTTATCAATTTAGACAGCAGAATTGTGTGTCACAATATCCCCAAATCACCATATTATCACGATATGATTCCACTGAAAGACAATAAATGATAATATTGAATATTGTCATTATCATAACCAGCCCTAATGAAAATTCATCCTCTGGCCTTATTGTGCACAGCCTGCCAGAAAACAATAACATTTGCAACTGTAGTTCCATAATCTAAATCAGTAGTTCTCAACGTGGGGTCCGGGGACCACCAGGGGTCCTTGAGGTGGTTCCAGGGGGTCCCCAGCAAATTGATGAATTGTTAAACTTCAGCATTATTTCATTTACAAGAAGTTAACACAATTAGAGAATGTAGAAGAATGACTGTTTTGATCCTAGTTGTTAGCTGTTATCTCTCTACCTACAATACAGATAGTCATGGACTTCTGGACAAAATCAAATCTGACAATAAAAATATTCTCAGATTTGGGTCCAAGAGACAAATTCTCATCAAGTTAGGGGTCTGTGGCTCTAATGTGTACTAAATAAGGGGTCCTTGATATGAAAAAGGTTGAGATTCACTGATATAAATATCCAAATAATATCTATTCTTAAACTGCAGCACCTACTGGAGTCGATGCAAGCATCAAACCTCAGAACCACAAACAGTTTCCAGTTTGTCCTGAAGTGAAACCAGAGCCAAACATGCACACAGCCTGTTCATTATATACTCAGTTTGTCTGTTCGTCCCTCTGTCCGCCCAGCTCTCCCTCCCACCCCGACCTGCAGCTGTGGCGGTTGCCATGGAGACGGGAGGAGGAGCCGACCGTCGCGGCCGATCGGAGCGGAGAGGCTCCCGAGAGGGCCGACGGTTTTTCTCCCGTGTGTTACGTCAGCAGCGAGCACTGCTACCAGAAGCCCGGGGCATCATGGGAAAAAGCAGGGGAGAGTGAGAAGGAAACGCAGACTGCTGGACTGAACCTGGACCAGAACCAGAACCAGAACAGTGAGGATCAGGTAAAACCACTACAGGCTGCTCTTGGGAATGGGCAGTCATCACTCTGGCTGTGTTTGCATGCATGGACAGGGTTGTTGATCAATACCAAGGATTAACGATGACTTGGCTTGGTGCTGAGATTTCTGCCTTTAAAACTCACTTTCTGGCCTGTACTCTGTTTTGGAACACACACACACACACACACACACACATATTGGAGTTCCAAGACACTCCCAATAACCCCCCCCCCGTGCCATTTTCAACTGCTAAACGATGGAGGACGGTGCTACAAGCGTGCGACTTGAATCGCAACACATTCCTCGTTCTCATTCAAAAATCCTCATTCTCAAGCCAAAAAAAATAAATGCCAAAGCAGTTTCATTATTCCAGTATTCAGCATGGTGATATATTACTTGTTAACTACACCAGTGGTTCTCAATGTGCGGTCCGGGGACCACCAGGGGTCCTGGAGGGGGTTCTAGGGGGTCCCCAGCAAATTGATGAATTGTTAAACTTAAGCATTATTTCATTTACAATTAGAGAATCTAGAAGAATGACTGTTTTGGTTATAGTTTCACGGTTGTCTCTCTTCCTACAATACAGATAGTCATGGAATTCTGGACAAAATCATATCTAACAATAAATATATTCTGAGATTTGGGTCCAAGAGAAAATCTCATCAAATGGGGGTCTGTGGCTCTAATGTTGACTAAATTAGGGGTCTTTGATATGAAAAAGGTTGAGAATCACTGAACTACACCTTTCTGTGGGATCTCTGCTCTAATTAGCTAGCTTACTCGCTATGAAAATGTGACTTACCTTTATTGAAATAAAGAGCCCGCTATAGACCTTTTTCACAAAAATGACACTTCCACAGGGTAATAATGTGTGACAGTAAGTGTCACAGATAGAGTCGGTGGTGACAGAAAGTTGGCTTCTTACCATTGCTGGCAGTGGTGAGAACTGATCGGAACTGATAACCTGTGGAAGTATGTCAGCTGTGTTTGTGGAAAAGGTCTATTGATTTGTTTTGATCGATAGAGTTGGTCCGTCATGCAGGCAGGAACATCACTGAGTTTAGACGAGAGAGAGAGAGAGAGAGAGAGAGAGAAAGATTCAGAGAGAGTGAGAGAGACACAGAGAGAGAGAGAGAAAGATTCAGAGAGAGACACAGAGAGAGAGACAAAGAAAGAGAGAGAGAGACAGAGAGAGAAAGATACAGAGAGACAGAGAGAAAGATTCAGAGAGAGTGAGAGAGACACAGAGAGAGACAGAGAGAAAGATTCAGAGAGACAGAGAGAGAGAGAGACAGAAAGATTCAGAGAGAGTGAGAGAGACACAGAGAGAGAGAGAGAGACAGAGAGAAAGATTCAGAGAGAGTGAGAGAGAGAGAGAGAGAGAAAGATTCAGAGAGTGAGAGAGACAGAGAGAGAGACACAGAAAGAGAGAGAGACGGAGAGAGAAAGATTCAGAGAATGAGAGGCACAGAGAGAGAGACAGAGAGAGAAAGATTCAGAGAGAGTGAGAGAGACACAGAGAGAGAGAGAGAGACAGAGAAAGATTCAGAGAGAGTGAGAGAGACAGAGAGAGAGACACAGAGATAGACAGAGAGAGAGAGAGAGACAGAGAGAAATATTCAGAGTGAGAGACACAGAGAGAGACAGAGAGAGAGAGACAGAGAGAGAAATATTCAGAGAGTGAGAGACACAGAGAGAGACAGAGAGAGAGAGACAGAGAGAGAAAGATTCAGAGAGAGTGAGAGAGACACAGAGAGAGAGAGAGAGACAGAGAAAGATTCAGAGAGAGTGAGAGAGACAGAGAGAGAGACACAGAGATAGACAGAGAGAGAGAGAGAGACAGAGAGAAATATTCAGAGTGAGAGACACAGAGAGAGACAGAGAGAGAGAGACAGAGAGAGAAATATTCAGAGAGTGAGAGACACAGAGAGAGAGAGAGACACAGAGAGAAATATTCAGAGAGAGAGACACAGAGAGAGAGAGAGCGACCCTGATCGACCCCTGAGAGGAAGCTGTAGTAGAAGCTGCTCCTCTGTTGTAGCTCGCAGCGCTGAACAAGCCTCTGCTGTTGCTATGAGACTGCAGAGAAGCGCAGCGCTCTTTTGTTAAAAGTTGAACTATTTTTAACATGTAGTGCTGTGTGAGTGTGAGCGCCGGCAGGAACAAGAACCAGCACGGCGTCTCCTTTGGCAAGAAGGGAAAGGGAAAAGAAAAAAGGATAGAAAAAGAACCCGGCGCTGTGAAGGGAGCTTCACAGTGGAAACAGTGAAACGGCACTCAATGACAGTATTAGATTTATCATTAGAGTTAATAGAGAGTATGACCAAGTTAACTTTGTCAGAACAAATCAAGAGTCCAGTATCAATTTAATATCTTAAAGAAAACTAAATATCTAGGACTTTTCAATGCAATATGGTTTTAATAGGATAAAAACTTGGTAAGAGCATCATGAGTTTGATTTCTATAATCAGTTTCAACTTCAATAAATTCAATCATTCCATACAAATTCAGAAAACAGAATTTAAATTCAGTCGTCTGCTGGAACAAATCTCATCACTTTCAATCTGAGTCATTTACACAAACACAAGATCTCAAGTCAAGACTTTAGAAACCTTTTCAAGTCATCAGAGTACAAGTCAGAGTCAAGTCCCAAGTCACCAGAACCCAAGTCAAGTCAAGTCTCAAGTCTGCTCTTCAAGCAATTAAAAGTGTGACTCAAGTCTGACTCGAGTCCAAGTCATGTGACTCGAGTCCCCATCTCTGTCAATAGATGATTAATGTTTTGTGGCAGCCATCTTGGATATGCTGAAGGATGTTATTGTGACAAAAGAGGAAGTCTAACTCTGTTGTCTTCTGCAGGGAGCAGAGCCTGAAGACGTCAACAAGAAACAGACTGACGCTGACACAGACACTCACACACACACACACACTCACACACACACTCACACACACCCTGCGCCCCCCCCAGGCTCTGTGGTGGAGTGTCAGCTGAACCTGCTGCAGCACATCGAGTCGCTTCACAACCAGATCTCAGCCAGAATGGACCTGATAGAGAGCGAGCTGGACGGTGAGACACACACACACACACACACACACACACACACACACACACACACACACACACACATTCACACTGGAAAACACTGACATGTACACACTGTAGGCATGAGAAATTGTATATCATTTGTGTGTAAGACGGTGTAGTGTATAGCCACAAACTGACACACACACACACACACACACACACACACACACACATAAAAACACAGCCCATTGATACCAGCCCAGGAATCAGGGTTTCAATTTTATGAAGGTGGTATGGCAATAAAATAAAGAAAAATTATTAAAAAGTGAAACAGTAGAATTAACTAAAAAAAAACTGACATCACTCTCAAAGTTGTTGCAAATGTTGAATAAATAAACGTGTTAAATATTGATGGTGATGACGGCCAAATAAAGCTCATTTTAGAGTGCAGGGAGGTGTGTGTTTGGGACTGTCCCGTTACCGTAAGCACACAGGTTTGATCCCTCCAAAACCCCACAAGTCGACCTGTACGATAGCCCATAATAATGAGTTAGAATAAAAACTCTGTAATAAGACAGAAAGTCTAATAAGACTGAAAGTTTCTTTTTCCGGTGATGTCAGACGCTTTGATCTTGAAGGTTTATAAGATTTCTGAAATTGTGTGGAAAAAGTCAACTAAATCTCTTTGTTTCTCCCTTTCTCCCTCTCTCTCTCTCCCTCTCTCTCCCTCCCTTTCTCTCTCTCTCTCCCTCTCTCTTTCTCCCTCTCTCTCTCTCTCCCTCCCTTTCTCCCTCTCTCTCTCTCCATCCCTCTCTCTCTCCCCCCCTCTCTCCCTTCCTTTCTCCCTCTCTCTTTCTCTCTCTGTCTCTCTCTCTCTCTCCCCCTCTCTCCCTCCCCTTCTCCCTTTCTCTCTCTCTCTCTCTCTCTTTCCCTCCCCCCCTCTCTCCTTCTCTCTTTCTCTCTCTCTCTCTCTCTTTCTCTCTCTCCCCCTCTCTCCCTCCCTCCCTTTCTCCCTCTCTCTCTCTCTCTCTCCCTCCCTCTCTCTCTCCAGTGTTAGAGTCCTGGTTGGATCACTCTGGGGAACTGGAGCCTCCCGACCCTCTGTCCCGCCTCCCGCAGCTCAAACAGCGAATCAGACGGCTGCTGCGTGACCTCGGCGTTGTGAGGCGCCTGTCAGTCTGCCGCTGACCTCTGACCTCTGACCCCTGATCTTTTCACCTCATAATAGTCACTGCTGGCCAAAAGGAGTCACTGGGCTAGCATGGGACGAGCACGCTGGAACACAGGGACTCATTGTTAGCAGCAAGAGGCAATGGACTCTGGAGCCAGTACTGTCTGTGGGTCCAAGGACTACAGGGATGAAGAGACTCATTATATATATATATAGGTCCAAAATTTGCAAACTTATCCTTTAATACATAACCTAACAAGTGATTGACATTATTAAACCCCTCCCAGCTACTAAAACATTCCCCAAACTGAACAGATTCATGGTTCATGGTGGTGACCTAGAGACCGAATTAATGATCAGTTTATTTGGATATGATATAGTTAGCTGCCTTTATCTCTTCTGTAGAGAATACAGTAACGTTGGGGTACTTGGCTTGCTGGTTAACGTTAGCAACTGAACCGTTATCAGCATACAAAGCTTTTAGCATATTAAATACGTCCATAAAAGTTTACACAGTAAGTTCAATCCAAGTTCAGTTACGTACAAGAAGAGGATTTTGATACTCACAGCTCAATCACATGTGAAGATTGATAATTAAAGTTACATTTTCACAGTAATACTTAGATATTTCTCAATAAAGCACCAGGGTTCCCACACTCCTGGAAAACCTGGAAAAGTCAGGGAATTATAAAATAGTGTTTTCCAGTTTTCCAGTGGAGAAGTGATGAAAAATGATAAAAGGGAGAAGAGTTTTGGAAAAGTCATGGAATTTTAGTTTAGTGAAGTTAATGATTTTTATTTTCTTGAATACTGTAAAATGTTACAAGAAGCTGTGGCTCGTTCAGAAACGTAATATTATAATAACCCTTGATTTTAAAGTGAAAACCTAATGCTTAAAGTTAGTGTAGCTGATGGTTTGATGATTACTTTTTAATTCAGTCTCATTAAAATTTGGCCACGGGAACTTGCAAAGGGGCATGGAGAAGTCATGGAAAAGTTTTGTAATTTCATCAGTGAAACGGTGTGGGAACCCTGAAGCACAGACTTGAATTGTAGAAAATGATTTTTTACCACACTGATCAGGTTTGATAACACACAGCTGTAGGGGAGTGAAGAATCTAATCCTGACTCGCTGACCTGAATTTGGTTCTTGGTACAAAGTCTGGGAGGTAGAGAGGAGTTGGAGGTACGACTGCCATCAAACTGTGAAGGAAGCCCAACTGCAGCCTGGACTTCAGCTACCAGCCGCTAAACCCAGGCCAGTGGCTACCTGAGTCTGCCTCTGGGCAACAAGTTCACTTCAGTACGTTGTTTTCTTTGTCTTCCTTGATATCTGAACACCATCAGGTCTTAGAAAAGAGAATTCTTATAGGTTTATTCTTCTAATTTAGAATCTAGATTTATATCAATGCTTATAGCTTTTTCTACAATGTTATACAAAGCTCTTGCTGTCTTTTTCTGGAAAAAAAAAAAATGCCTGTACAGCTTTTTAAAAAAATGTTTATTTTTATGGTATTTCTGCTTTCTTGGTCCATGAAGAGTAACATTGTTAGCATTCCTCATCGAAGCCAATGGGCACTGCGAGCTTTAAGCTAATGAACTGATGCAGTGAGGAATGCTAACAATATTCATAAACAGTTTTCAATTAGTTGAAACGACATTACAGATTTTTGTTCCCTAATCTGACAAGTTTCCGGTGAAGTTAAATAACATATATTTACGTCTCTTTAATGTTTCCTATATTTGTTGTCATATAAGAAAACTGTATATAGCTGTAGATTTATTTTTGTAGAAAAGTTGATTTTGAATCTACTTGATTAACTATGATGTGTTTTAAGATCATACAGTGTCGGTAGAACACGGTGCTTCTTTTGATTTTCATCAAATATTGTGATTTGTTTTCATTTTGTTGCCGTGGAACCAGAAACACCGAAGTCAAAAAACACTTTATCTTTGAAATTCAGACATCACAACGTCTATATTTTCTACTGTAATTAAGGTAAAGGATTGGCACGAGGCCTCGGGTGAGGTCGAGCCAAGTTTCACACTAAAATGTGTGTTTTACAAATAATGAAAAACAAGTAAATGTAAAAAATTTTGGCATGCATGGCAAAATGATTTGGAGCAATGTAAACCAGACATAGACAGAGGTAAATGGGCTGTAACTCTAAATGACACCGGTGTTCTCCTTTAAGGTTCAGTGAATATTTTGAGGAGTTCTGACTTTGCAGCTTGAACAGAAAGTGAAGCCGTCCAAACACAGCAGCTAGATCATTTCAGTCCTTTTGGATCTGTTGTACGCTCAGATCCTTCATGGTGACATTTTGTGGAAAACTGCCCAGCTCTTGGCATTGGGAACACAAACATCAATGCTTTTATTCATATGCAACGTATGCTTAGCTGCCAACTAGAAGCTCCAGTAGCTTGGTGAAAACTGGAATTTAGCCAGGAGGGAGTTTCTTAATTAAAACGGTTTGTCAGTGGTTTTCATCTAAAGGAACAGCGTTTATATTGATGAGGTCTTTAAAGCCATAATACATTTTTTTTATAGCTAAAATGTGATACAGCTACAATACCTGTTTTTATCTTACCAGTTTGTGAGGGCAGTCAGGTGATTTGTTGGACTGTTAAACCTGTTTTTTTTGCCTGTTTCAAATATACCTTTGGAATATTGATCACCCAGATTGCGATGTCATTTATTGTTTCTTTTAATAGCTAAAATACCTAATATTCTACTTAATTGGTTTGATGCTGATTTAGGGTGTGGGGTGAGAGAGTGAGGTTCAACTCTTGTATCACAAAAGACCATTCAGAATATCAAACTGTTGATGAAAAACACAAACTGAGACTATATTACTAATTTACTTACATTCTTCTGCTCATCTACTCATTTTCTGCTGTTTTCAGGTTCTTATGCAGCTCTGGAAAGTCTAAAAAAAAAAAAGTAAGAAAAATGAATTTCATAAAGTCCAAAGCTTGAAATGTTTTGCACAAAACGTCTGGAGAAGTTTTGTTGTTCAGACTCAAAACACATATGACTGCACATTTTATATAGTTGTAAACCTATTGTCATTTCTTAAACTATAATATTTGTAAGGGGGAAAATAATGTTCAGCTGCTATCCGCAAACATCACTTTGGATTTCAGCCATAATCTTCAGGTTTAGAGAACATGTTGAGTTTTGAAGTGGAAGAGGACTAAACAAGAAGAAGAAGTAGCAGAGTGAGCAGCAGATTGGGAAAGCGTCCAGGCCAGATGGATGAGGTGTTAATGTTGAGATTCCCTCACAGTTTGGGTTCTGGTAAAAGTAACCACAGTGATACTGATACTGTGTGGGTGATGCCGTGTGTGTTTGCATATCGACGCTGCTGTCATGTGAAAACCTCGTAACTCCAGTTTGGCGATTTTCATGTTTTAAAGTCAAACGGAGGATGACCTGCTTCCTCTGTGGGTCGATGAAACTCTACCAGCCTCTTAGGTTTTATGTATTCACACCATAAAAAAGAACAATAAAGATAATACAAAACAAAAAAAAGGCATGTGCTGGAAATGTTTGAAACCCAAGTGTTGTTTATAAAAAATACCTCATCAAGAAAATAAAAGGATTTTGTACAATGGAAACAACAATAAACAAACAAAAAAAAAGGTAAAAGATGTGTGTGATTAGGTGAAACCTTTTCAAACCCCATTGGATAAAATACATAATACATAAAACACGAAATCTGAAATCTCCTGAAAATGTGATACAGTATGTTGGAGATGCGAGGTTTTCACCTGACTGTGACAATATGTTTGTGTGTGTTTGTATGTTCTTATATGTTTTTACATGTGTGTGTGTGTGTGTGTGTGTGTGTGTTTGAGGCGGGTCCGCCCAGCCAGATGGTCCTGCTGTGTGTTCGCAAACCACCAGGCCAGTCCCTTATGGCTGGGTGTGTGTGGCTCTCTACCTACAATACAGACAGTCATAGAGTTCTGGACAAAATCATGTCTGACAATAAAAAATATTCTCAGATTTGGGTCCAAGAGACAAAATCTCATCAAATGGGGGTCCGTGGCCCTAATGTGGACTGAATTAGAGGTCCTTGATATGAAAAAGGTTGAGAATCAGAACTCTAATGGATTGTCCTTTTCACTTCAGCAGCATTTGATTAACAATCTTATCGGGGCTGCGTTCAAATTCATTTTTGGCCAAATTTAAAACTCTTTTTAAACATGATGATAGGAACTTTTTTAATATTCACCTCCCCCGGCGAGGTTAGGGTTCAGGTTTATAATCAGTTTTTCAGTCAGAAGTGATGAGTTTCTGCAGCTCAGTCGGTCCTGAAGGTTTTTACTTCCAGGCAGAGTTCATGTCAGTTCATATCAGTTCAGTTCAGATGTAATCGATGCATCAGAATCGCCAACAAACAGGATGTGATTGATATGTCCTGTTTTTGTATTCTTCTGTTCCTGTTTTTCCCTTCTTTTTTTTTTTGCCTTGTGTATTGGCTTTATTTATAAAAAACTGTAAATGGAGTGTATTCTTTTATGTAACTTTATACGTTTTATTTATATATAAGCTTATATGACTATACCTGCATTTGTTTATATCAGTTAGACTTTCTCTACCTTTTTTCTTCATAACTGGGCTGTGATCTCCATTCTCTCTAGTTAATATACTTTGTTTTACATTTATGTTTACAGTGTTTTTCTTCTCTTGTCTGATGTCTCTACATGTTTATGTTTTTTTTTCTGTCATTTCTGTGTGTTTTTATGTTGTATTGTTATTTTTGTTAAGTAAATAAAAAAAACAAAAACAGGATGTGATGTCACTGTCATAGAAGATGTCAGGAAAGAGAGAAGAAGCGGATTCTCTTTTCAGCTGAATTCAAAATTCAAATATCGAATGTTGTCATGTTGTTAAGTTAAGAAATAGCTGAGAATGAGTGATCTCATTAGCAGATGAATTAGTTTCTGAATTGACTGATGTGGAAGTGAACTGACCGGTCTGCATGTAATGAATATCTGTTTTTACTATTCTGTTTCAACTGAATAAATCATTTTTCTATTGGAGTTGGCCTCTGTCTTGTTGCTCATGACCAGCCAACTGGCTTAATAATAATAATAATAATTGTGCAGGAGGCAGCAGGGAGGCTTTGTGGTTAAAGAGACCGTTGACTTCAAGCCTCCACCAGACACTGAATCCCTACCTGCTCCAGCCGACCTCTGACCTCTGACCTCCCGGTGGAGCGGGCAAGAGAAAAGAGGATTTCCCTACAGGAAGCAATAAAGCCCCGCAGTTTTACCACTTGAACAATAATTGGCTGCAGGATTCCAGAGTTTATCCACTTTCAGCAGCCAAATACCCAAAGCCTACACAGTATGTACACACAATAACACACAAATACTGAGGGATTAAGGCAGCAAACACCCAGTTTAAGTTAGAAGTTGACCTATATACAGTGTTGAGAAGCTACTATGAAAGCCAAGTTTTACAAGCCACCAGTTACTTCATATAGGAAGAGACTGACCTAGAGCAAAGCTACTGTCAAGAGAAATATGGTTTTGTGAACTAAAGTTACTTTCATTCATTCAATTTTTAAAACGGCCATTCTTGGAGTGATACCGGAGGGTCTTAGCAGCAGAAAAGAGATATACATGTTACAAATACTTTGTTGTCACACGGAAATGGCTTCAATCTGATCCCCCAACACATGAGCAATGGATATCCAGACTGAAAGAAGTGCAAGAAATGGAAAGAATGACTCATAGGTTAAGGTTACAATCTGACAATTTTATTTCTAGATGGGCTATTAATAATTTCATGTAAAACCCCTTTTTTTTTTTTGGTTGTTTATTGTTTGTTTGTTATTCTCACAAATAAAAAAAAAATGATTGAAAAAGTAATTCATATCTATCTATCTATCTGTCTATCTGTCTATCTATCTATCTCTACATTGTTCATAAGATACAAAAAAATACTACTGGTTAAAAGTTGTATTTTATTTGAAATACAGTGCCAATACTGTGTTTCTAAGCTGCCTGCCAGAAACTAGAGAAACTAAAATAACCCATCTGCCTTCATCACAATGTTAACTTTCTGTTGGCTGCGCTGCCATCACTCCTACATTTACACTCAGTCTGGACCTACTAGAAACTCAAATTAAACTACACAGTTTGGCTTCACCACAGAAAGAAAATGTGGAAGGAATGCTGACAAGAAAGTAACAGACTGCTGAAAACACGACTGAAATGAATTGATTGAACGACTGCAAAATATAAACTACTAATTTAATTACATGTAACTAGTGAAACTAGTGCTGTATGTCTAAATGTGAAGACCGCCACTATCTAAAATGTCTTGTATAGACTAAGATAAGAATATAAGAAGTACAGAAATCATCTTTAAAATAAACTAATAATATCACATGACACAACAAACAAGAGATATAGAAATGCACTTATAATCAGTGGTGGAAGAAGTACTGAGATCTTTTACTTCAGTAAAAGTAGCAATACAACAATGTAAAGATACTCCATTACAAGTAAAAGTCCTGCATTCAAAATCTTACTTAAGTAAAAGTACATAAGTATTGGCAGCAAAATGTACTTAGAGTATCAAAGTAAACGTACTCATTATGCAAACTGTCCCCAGTTAGAGAGTTATATTTTTCATAAATTATTGGAATATTAATACTGATTTATTGACATACATGTACATGTAAGCAGCATTTTAAAGTTGTCAACGTGAAGCTAATCTTAACAATTTAGCTATACTTTTGGGTAGTCTAATCTATAACAATGCTATTTTATAGTTATTTTATAAAGATGATCAAATGTTTTAAATATAAAATATTGATCTGAAAAGTAACTAGTAACTATAGCTGTGAAATACATGTAATGGAGTAAAAAGTATAATTTTTCCCTCTAAAATGTAGTGGAGTATAAGTACAATGTAGCATAAAATGGAAATACTCAAGTAAAGTACCTATAAATTGTACTTAAGTACAGTACTTGAGTAAATGTACTTAGTTACTTTCCACCCCTGCTTATAATCTATACAGAGACGTTTCCATTACAAGCTGTGTCATCTCTCTCCTCTGATCTCTGCCCTCTCTGGGTTTTGAACCGGCGACCTCCTCGTGCGCGTGACCACCTGCTGAATGAACGACCTGTTGTTTACGCACGAGACGCTCCGCCCCGCCGCGTGCGGACACAGTTCAGTTGACAGCCAAGCCAACAGCCTCGCGACAGCTGAACCCCCGACCAACGGTAACCACTTAGCCTCACCGACTTAACTAACCGACGAGTTAAATTCAACTGATATTTGTCTACCTCGCCTCGGGAGCTAACGGCTAACGGTGAGTAACGTAGAAAATAACGTTCAGTAGCCGTTACCGTCTTTGTACGGTAGGTTTTGGCTGGATTGCCTGTTGGCTAACGCTGGTCGGCTAATTAGCTAGCTAACGTTAACGTCTAGCTGTACTAAAGTGAGCTAAGTATAGCTGGCTAATTGTCATGATAACGGTAACCTGGCTAACGGTAAGTAGCGAGTGTTAAATTAGACTAGGTGCAGCATTGTTTTCTCCTCATTCTCAGATAGCTTATGTGGCGAGGGAATATTTGGCCACAGGTGTTTGTGTGTGTGTGTGTGTGTGTGTGTGTGTGTGTTACTAACGAGGCGACACATCCTCCACAGTAACTTAACACAAGCTGTTTTTAACGTTAGGCTCGTTAATTAGGTAAGGCTAGCTAATCTGTAGAGACTCCTGTCTTCCTGGCTGTGTGTGTGTGGGCGGACGGCAGCAGAGAGATAGCAGATGAGGCTCAGAGCAAATCACAGAAACGTTACACTCAATTCACAATGAAAATCCAAGCTGTAACTAGCGTTCAGTCTCAGTATTTCCTCTATAGATTAGATATGAGAACTTTATATGGCAAAACACGTGTAAGTGTTTGAATGCTGTGTTCACTGTATGAATTGACTGAAAGTGAGTTGACCCTAACCCAGATAGATGGATTGATTCTTCTCCTGTCTCTCACTGTCCTCCATACCAGCACCATGCCATGGTCCATAATGGGATGGAAAACCAGTTACTTAGCCATTGCCATGGAGCAGAACTGTGGGGCTAACATGGCCGCTACTGGAAACTGGCCTGGCCCGGCTCTGCCTATGTTTGGCTGTGGTTGTTGAAGCCATATAGTTAATTAGCTGTTTGGGCTGGAGCCAGATAGCCAGCAGCTAGTTAGGTCAACAGTTCCATCCAAATCACTCTCTTGAAATAGGCTACTGTTACCAAATCTGCCCCCACACACACACACACACACACACACACACACACACACACACTCTAGATGGACAACTGCCAAATGCCAGTGTAAGATTAATGACTGTTGACGGGTTAGACTGACAGTGAGACAGACAGACAGGCAGGCTGGCAGGCAGACAAATAGGCTGGCAGGCACTTACATTGATTACAGTTTTTTTTTTACTGACCTCTTTCCACCTGTGTCTTAACTGTACATCTGTCTGTCTGTTTCTGTCTGTCTCCCTGTTTTGTTGTTTTTTTTCTGCCTGCCTAAACATCTACCTGCCTTTCTGCCTGTCTGGTAGGCGTGTCTTAGCAGGTTGATTGGCGGCTGAGTGGTCCTATGATGGAGGAGCTTCATGATGTCCAGCTGACTGAGATCAAACCACTGCTGACCGGACAGGTGAGCAACAACAACAACAACAACAACAACATCAACTCGGGTAGCAACATTTTCTCATCCCACTTTGAATGGCGTTCATGTGAGATTTCCAAATAGGAAATTTGTTTTTCTGATATATATCTAATAGCACGTGAATGCAGGGATACTCAGTAGTAAGATGTCTCATGTTGAATAAACTCCACTGACAGCTAGAATCAGCTTCACATCCTGCATTCTGTCAGATAAATTAATAATGTATAAGAATGATGAGATAAAGAATCTCTCTCTCTCTCTCTCCTCTCTCTCTCTCTCTCTCTCTTCTCTTCTCTTCTCTTCTCTAGACTGGGAGAAATCTGCAGGACTTTAACTGTCAAGTGAGTTCAGTGTAAACACACAGTGCCTTCAGAAAATATTCATGATCCCCTTCTTGACTGTTTTTTTTTTTTTTTTTTTTTACATTTTGTTGTGTTGCAGCCTCAATTCAAAATGGTTTAGATTGAGATTTTTCATCAACATTCTACACAAATAACGCCACGATGACAGTTAAAACATGATTTTTGAATTTTTTGCAAATTCATTGAAAATGAATTACAGAAACATCTAATTTAAACATGTGTTCAACCCCCTGAGCCAAGAGGGGGTGTCACTGCATATTTATTGACTCAAAACATTTCAGCTTTCCATTTTTAATGAATTTGTGAAAAATTGAGTTGTGCGTGGATCAGTGACAGAAATCCCATTTTAATCTATTTTGCATGCGGGCTGCAACGCCACAAAGTGCAGAGAGAATCAAGGGTCTGACTCGTCTGTCAGTCTGCCTTCCTGTGTGTCTACTGCAGAACTGGGGAATAATATCAATACAGTAAAATAGTACCACACTTTTCCCCACCATATTCTATGGATGCAGTGATGCGCCCCAGCGTAATATAATTCTTCATAGAGCTGCAACAATTAATTGATTAGTTGTCAACTATTAAATTAATCGCCAACTATTTTGATAATCGATTAATCGGTTTGAGTAATTTTTTAAGAAAAATAAGTCAAAATTCTCTGACTCCATCTTCTTAAATGTGAATATTTTCTGGTTTCTTTACTCCTCTATGACAGTAAACTGAATATCTTTAGGTTGTGGACAAAACAAGACATTTGAGGACGTCATCTTGGGCTTTGGGAAACACTGATCAACATTTTTCACCATTTTCTGACATTTTATAGACCAAACAACTAATCGATTAATCGAGAAAATCATCGACAGATTAATCAACAATGAAAATAATTGTTAGTTGCAGCCCTACTTCTTCACATTTCAAGCATCTAAATGAAAGGCTGTGTAAAGATGTTCTATCAGACGTCGGTCTCAACAGTGAGGGAGAAAAAAGGTAATTAAAAGACTGCATGAAAGTCTCAGATGGCTTGGATTTAATTTGGTAATTGCTTTTTACTCTTTTTTTTTTTATAACTGATTGTGACATCTTATTGCCCCATGGGATGAGATTAGAGGAGGAGGGGAAGATAAGAGAGAGGAGGAAGAGAGAGAAGAGAAGCGGATGAACATAGAAGAGGGGTGGATAGGAATGGAGAGTAGGATCCCAAAGCTTTTTCACTCCTCCTCCTTTCCTCCCCTCCCTCACTATCACTCCTCCTACCAGGAAGGAACCTGGAGGAGACGAGGGAAGGAATGGAGTGGAGGAGAGAGGGAAGCGAGGAAAAGTGGAGGCCATTGGGACAGGTTATTGGCCGTATCGTAACTGATGTAGCCCAAACTACTAGTTGAGAATAGGAGGCTGACAGTAGGAGAGGAGTAAGACAGGATGGATGGATGAGAGAGGAGGGATAATGAAACACGCCGAAAAATGGGAGAAGAGCGGCAGGTGGTTGGCTGTTGAACAAGACCGTAAGGCTCTTAGCCAATCAGTTTAGAGCTCACTCATCTTGAGCCAGTCATATTCAGAGTTGTTGCCGCTCCCCCTCCCTCTTCCCCCCCCTCTCTGTCTATTTCTCTCCCTCTAATTCCTTCAGTTGGCGTGAGGCTGACGGGACAACAGCAGGGCCGACCTGTCTCTCTCTCTCTCTCTCTCCCTCTCTCTGTCTCTCTCTCTCTCCCCCTCTCTGTCTCTCTCTCTCCCTCTCTCTCTCTCTCTGTCTGTTTCTGTCTGTCCTCTCTTTCCACCGAACGCTCCGTCCCCCTTTCCATCTGTCTCTCTCTGAAACATTTTCTGTTTTCCTCTTTCTGTATCTAAAACTCTGTCTCTCTCTTTCTCTCTCTCTCCTCTCTTTCTGTTACTCTCTCCTGTTAGGATTCAAGCATCTCTCTTAGTTACATTTCTCTCCTTCGTTCACTCCCTCCTCCTGTCCTCCTCTCCTCTGTCAGGATGTCTTCTTCTCTGGACTTGAACCAGATCTCCTGTTCTTTGGGAGTTGGGGTGGTGAGTGTTAGCCAGTTAGCCGTTAGCCTGAGCACCTGCTTTACCAGCTGGTAGTTGACAGGAGTCGGCAGTCGGCTTTTAGCCAGTTAGCCGTTAGCCTGCCGCACCTTGTTTACCTGCATG
>NW_027284374.1:2500-22500 GCF_046629955.1 Centroberyx affinis | reverse complement strand
GGATAACCTGGCAATGTTCTACACCAGCTATGAGAGGTAGGGACACTACTAATAATACTGCTAACTACTGTGATCCTAAGGCAGCGGCCGCACTGATTCGTCTCCGTTCCTTTCAGTTAATTTTCAATGAGAGCTGTCTGTTGTCGGGACAGGACGGACAGATTAATCATTTCAGCTAATCAGAGGCGTTCCTACATTTCTTTTGTAAAAATTTAGCGGCGAACACAGAAACGACGGTCCGCCCAAAACAAAGATAAAACGGAGAAATCCTGGTGTAACGTTGGGATGACTCAGTTTCTTATTGAATTTATACAGTAGAGTCTGTTTGTTTGTTTTTTTCTATCAAGTAACTCCGTTATGAGCAAAGCTTCCTGTTCTTCTGCCTCGCCGCCATGTTGACGCTCAGAACAAACCAACACACTCAAATCTATCATCAATAATTTGTTTGACTTCAGTAAGAACCTAAGAGAACAATCACTTATTGTGTGTGTGTGTGTGTGTGTGTGTGTGTGTTAGTCGTACTGAGTTGCAGATGGAGCGGCCTGTCCCCGGTCTGAATGAAGACACAGTCACCACCCTCAGGTATCAACTCTTTGTCTTTCTTTCTTTCTTTGTTTCCTTCTTTCTTTCTCTCTCTCTCTCTCTCTCTCTCTCTCTCTCTCTCTCTCTCTCTCTCTCTCTCTCTCTCTCTCTCTCTCTCTCTCTCTCTCTCTCTCTCTCTCTCTCCCCTCTCTCTCTCTCCCTCTCCCTCTCCCTCTCTCTCTCTCTCTCTCTCTCTCTCTCTCTCTCTCTCTCTCTCTCTCTCTCTCTCTCCCCCCTCCCTCTCCTCTCCCTCTCCCTCTCCCTCTCCCTCTCTCTCTCTCTCTCTCTCTCTCTCTCTCTCTCTCTCTCTCTCTCTCTCTCTCTCTCTCTCTCCCTCTCTCTCTCATCCCTTCAGTCTGACTCGTGTGTGTTTGTGTGTGTCAGGTGTCCTGCTCTGCTGGTGGTCGGGGACACGTCGCCTGCTGTTGATGTCGTGGTGAGTGACTACCTTGTTTCCATGACAACAGCCAGCCTTTTGACATATTCTGATGCGGTGAACACACACTGACACACACAGTAGAGTTGAAGTGAACTGACTGTGCTGCTCCGGCCTGCAGGTGGAGTGTAACTCCAGACTGAACCCCACCAAGACCACCCTGCTCAAGGTGCCTGTCTGTCTGTCTGTCTGCCTGTCTGTCTGTCTCTTCATCTGTCTGTCTCTCCTATCTTTTTATCTGTCTGTCTATCTCTTTATCTGCCTGCCTGTCTGTCTCTTCATCTGTCTGTCTCTTTACCCGCCTATCTCTTTATCTGTCTGCCTGTCTGTCTCTTCATCTGTCTGTCTCTTCACCCGCCTGTCTCTTTATCTGTCTGCCTGTCTGTCTCTTCATCTGTCTTTCTCTTTATCTGTCTGTCTGCCTGTCTCTTCATCTGTATGTCTCTTTATCTGTCTGTCTTTCTCTTTATCTGTCTGCCTGTCTCTTCACCTGCCTGTCCCTTTATCTGTCTGTCTGTCTCTCTATCTGTCTGCCTGTTTGTCTCTTCATCTGTCTGTCTCTTTATCTGTCTATCTCTTTATCTGTCTGCCTGTCTGTCTCTTTATCTGTCTTTCTCTTTATCTGTCTGTCTGCCTGTCTATCTCTTCACCTGTCTGTCTCATTATCTGTCTGTCTCTTCACCTGTCTCTCTTTTCACCAGTCTGTCTCTTTATGTCTGTCTGCCTGTTTGGCTCTTCAGTTCTCTGTCTGTCTGTATTATAAAGTGCATGTGCATTTTCACCAGATTTGGTTTTATTCTGTCTCTCCACTAGATGGCAGACTGTGGCGGTCTTCCTCAGGTGGTGCAGGTGAGTCTGAGTCTCTCCTTATCTTATTTAGACCTTGTCACAAAATGCTAACAGCACAGAAATTGCCGTTAGCCAGTTAGCATCATACAATGCCGCCCAGTCTAATTGGAAATGTGTGTGTGTGTGTGTGTGTTTCTTCCCCCAGCCTGGAAAACTGGCGGAGGCCTTTAAGTATTTTGTCCAGGGAATGGGCTACAGTGAGTATCAGTCCTGTTTCTACCTGACTAATAAAATGTCACTTCCAGTCTCTGTTTGACGAGATCACAACACTTTTAGAGCCTCTACATTTTTAACATATTGAATGATGAACTTAATATAATCACTTTTTTCCCCAAAATTGATAAATAGCATTTTGCAATTGAATTATTCTGTTCAACTTACTAAGATATAATTGAGACTGAATGCTTCATCACTAACAGTTTAAACTAAGGATTTGATTTGATTGAATTGAAAGTGTCACTTCGATCTAAACATGACTTAATATCTTTTTGTTTTGTTATTGGTCGTTGTCTCCTGTTACATGTTTCTACCTCTGATGTTAACATGACGCTGTTACATGTATTAACGTGTTCACTGTGTATTGACATGATGACTTCAAGTATTAGAATCAAAGCCTGAAGTGTTCAATGCATCAAAATGAAATCAAGTTTACTTTTAAAATGAGAGGATGATGCCAAAACCATACAAAACATGCATGTTGCTGGCCAGATATGTATTGAGTATTTAGTGTATTATAATTTGGATCCCTAATAATTTGGACCTAGTTTTTGTCTTTGTCAGATAATGTGTGTGTGTGTCTACAGTGATGCCTCACTAACTTTTACTGTAAGTAGCAGTTTCACAGTCTGCATGGGACTTCCCCAACACACACACACACACACACCCATCTGAGCACCTGTGTGTGTGTGTGTGTGTGTGTGTGTGTGTGTGTGTGTGTGTGTGTGTGTGTGGTTTGAGTGCAGTGTCTCGGGCTAGAACTTTTCTCAACCTTTCCTCCTCCTTTGCTTCTTTCTGTTCTCTCTCTCTGTCTGTCTTTCTTCCTCCCTCCTTCTCTCCAGTCCCTCATGTTGCATTAAGCCACCTGAGCAGCCAATCAGGTATCAGGATTTCAACCAGCAGCTTTAACAGCCCCGCCCCCTGCCTCCCTCCCTCCCTCCATGTTCCACTTCTTTCACTTGTCATTGTTTGTCTTCTCATTCAGTCTTCCTGGTTATCTGCCTGGCTGTCTGTCTTCTCGTCAGCCTGTCTATCTTTGTACCTGTCTCTCTGTCTTTGCGACTGCATGTCTGTCTGTCTGCATGTCTCTCTGTCTGTCTCTCTGTCTCTCTCCCTGTCTGTCTGTCTCTCTGTCTGTCTGCATGCTGTATCTTTCAGATGATCGGTTTGATTTTTTTCCTCTGCAGTGAAAGTGACCAGCAGGCCGCGCTGCATGCCAACACATCGGCTCCGTTCACACTGCTCTGCTTAATTCTGAATTTCTGCTCATATCTGTGTTTTGGATGACTGTTCATATCTGTATTATAGGATGTAAACCCATACATCCCATAATAATATGAACCGACAGCGATGAGCAGAGTAACAAGAACAAAAGAAGCCACATCTGTTGTGACAGAATTGAAGCGTCAAGTCGTCCGTTTGTCCGTTTGACAGGCTGATGACATCATGACAACTGGCTCTGGTCAATGACGGAAGATTTACTTGTTGTCACGGCAACGCTGACAAATTCTGATTTGAGCTTTTAAATACGTCACATGTAGGTCTTGTGCCTCAGGATCTGATTCTGTAGCTTCATATCTATGAGGTTCCGATGGGAATCGAAAAACTGTGACTCCATGCAGCTTTTTGCCGTTCACACTAGGACTTGGCGATATACCGAAAATTTACCAAAACAGACACTGTCTCTCTCACCAACCAAATGTTCTACTTGTCGGTCTGTTAGGTAAACACATTTGTCAAATAGCCAACTTTGCAGAAAGGGTTTAATTTGTGCTGCTTCAGTTAAACTGAGAGTCGAGCTTCAAAGCAGCAGAGCGAGTGTAGAATCAGCTGCGTCAAACCAGAGGAGGACAGAATAAAAGTGGGATTACCTTCAAAATAAAAGCACACTTCTAAAATTTCTGACGCTAATGGTGAATTTAGTGTTAAAAAGTTAATTGAGGTAAATGTGACAGTATAACAGGGTTCCTACGCAGGTCTGGAAAGTCTGGAAAAGTATTAAAAATGAATTTGATCATTTCCAGGTCTTGAATAGTTTGGGAATTTGAAAAAATGTCTGGAAAATGTCTGATATGAATCTCAGGCCGTATCGCCCAGCCCTAGTTCACACTGATTAGAAAACGTCAGAGAAAAGTCTGAATTGAAACACTTCAGGTTCAGCTGCAGTGTGAACGGAGCCTCAGCCTCACCTTCATTAGATTTGAATCCAGCTGCCCAGTCGCAGTGTGGAAGATTCAAATCACCAGACAGTGTTTGGAGGGAGTTTTGGGTTCTCACACACACACTTGTGACTCCATACTGATGTATTCCTGTAGTGACATGTTGGTCATGTGTGTGTGTCGCCCCCTAGTGCCTACAGCCAGTATGACCCGGCTGGTTCGCTCCAGGACTCACTCGGCCTCCAGCATCGGGTCAACAGACGGCGCCGGCGCTGGCGTCCGCAGCCGCAGCACCACCAACACACAGCCGGAGGGCGACGACCCCACCAGCCCCAAACACAGACACACACACACCATGGAAGTAACGGCATAGGACTGTTCTGCTCTCCTTTTACCTCTCCTCCATCCTCTCCTCATTTCCTCTTCTTCCTCCTCTTCTCTCTCCTCCTTCTGAGACAGCGTTTCCACCAAGAGCCCTCTCTCTCCAGAACACAATCCAACAGTTTGACCATTTTTAGATGTATTTGTTCCTAAGATTAAACCGTCTGCCCACAAAACTGAAAAAGGTCCCAAAGGTCCCAACATCACAAAGTAGAGAGGGGTATTTTCAGTTATTCTGAAGAATCCTGGTCCTGAAATGTCTTCCCTGCACTCCCTACTGTCTCAGCTTCAGAGCACACATGCTGTTCCTTTTGGTCAAATTGTCCATCTGGAGTCCTGCAGTGTCGTGCTGTAGCTTTCTGTTCTGAGCACTAAGAGCTGAGCATGCTTTTAGCACTCAGCGCAGCCAAGTTAAAAATATAAAATCTGTCAGAACGAGCAGAAAGCTGCTGCTCCTCCATCAGGACCGGCTGCTGCCTGCTGGACACAGGAGCCAATGTTGCGTTCCTAGTACAGAGTCGGAAGTCAGAAATTCACACACACCTACAAATCCTCTGCAGGTTCCTGTGATCCAGCTCAGAAAACCAGGGGAGACACATGGAGCCTGGAAGCAGCTGCTCTCTTTCCCCATGCAACGGCTCACGCTATGTCAGCGATGTCTGACAATGTTAGCTAGCTAGTTAGCATAGAACGTTAGCAACCGTATGTGCATCTTTACATTTCAATTTACATGTTCAGCCGTTTACCATAAATTTAAGATCATGCAATGCTGTAATGTAATTCAGAAACCTTGGCATTGCGACGCAGGGCCGTTCAATTGCATTTTTCCCAGCAGGAAGTTTCAATTTCTGGCTTTTCGAACTCTCTTGAACACAGCATGATACACACACACACACACACACACACACACACTCACACACACACATAGAGTCAGCTGTTGTGTCTCTGGGTTTCTGGGTTCTGTTTATTTATTTACAGCTGTTTCTGTTGTTATTCTTGTAGACGGTCAGGCTGTTTCACTTTTTATAGCAAAGTCATTAGACTTGATCAACCTGATTCCTGGTGTCCAAAATACTGTTTATGGACTTGGAGATTTGAGTCAGAAGCAGACAGTTTGGCCACTGGCAGCCATGTTGGCTCCACCATCCTGCTCCATGGCCGTTGCTATAGTAACTGGTGATTTTTTTTTTGCCAGCTGATCTTTAGGATGCTGACATTGGTTCATATTTACAGTCCACACCTCCAGCAACATGGCTAAACTCTCTCTCTCTCTCTGTGTCAGTCTTTGGCTCAGGCGGTTGCCATGGAAACGTTGTAGATGTAACTGTACTGGAGTTCAGCTGGTTCATATTTAGATACTGTTGTGTTCTGTCATATTTATATACTAGACTGTTCTGCAGGTTTGCTCTTTTCTCAGGTCAGACCAGATCAGCATCTCTTTTCTCCTCTCATCCCCTCATAGTTCGGTCCTGATCCCATTTTATTATTATTATTATTACGATTATTATTATTGTTATTATTATTATCTGTGTTGTTTTTGAAGTGACAAATCTTTCTCTGAACCTCAAAATCAGTTTTCACCTTTTTAACCCTGAAACCATCCCGGACCTGTCGCCTCTTCTTCTTTTTGTGTCTGACCTGATTTCAGGGTTGTTGTTGTTGTTGTTGTTTGTTTTTCTGCTCTCTGTTCCCTGGGCCTGTACACAGCATGGGTGTTGTGTGGAGTTTTGGTGTGTAAACTGTATAACGGTGTATCAGTCTAGTGAGTAACTGAGATGTTCTGTCCTCTGGTTGATAAATTAAGATTACAGAACATGACGATTCTGTTTTGGCTGCTGAAGGCCAAATGGAGTTTTTTTTTTTTTACATTGTTTTGTTGCAGTGACATTGATTGAAGGTTATCGTTTATAACCTTATATCTATTTAAAACATTCATGAAGTGAATTTTTCATGAATTGGGTGTTTTCTCCGGAGTGAACGCCGCCCAGTGGGGGGGGGGGGGGTTTGCTAGTTGTAAATTTAATTTCCCGCTCCACACGCTGCGGCCTGCGGTCCGTTCAGCGAGGCTTTTTCTTCAGACACACGCCGGGCTTTTCTAACAAACACTCCACATGTGGGTCGTGGACATTATTATTATTATTATTATTATACAGACTTATGAGGCACCGCGTGACGTCCTGGCTACAGTACAGTGCTGATTCTGTGGCTTTTTACATGCTGTTAACGTGACATTGACTTTTGATGAATTGCACTTTTTAAATGTCATTGTATGTTTTGGAGGTGAGGAGAAGGTGGCGGGGACAATCGATGAGCCGTTTAGTACCGATCCAAAACGTTCCCTGCAGCGGAAGCTTGTTGAACGCAGCTCAGATTTAGAGGCTGTCGGTCAAAGCTGAGTCGGTGTCTGTTGTATCGCTCTATAATTATTCCTGTTTCAAAAGTTCAGACTCTGATGTTGTGCTGACTTGCTCTCTGGGTGAAGTGTTGCTGTTGCTGCATGGTCGGTGTGTGTTGCTGCCCCCTGCTGCCCGGAGGACTGAAGGCCAGTTTGTCTCTACTGGGACTCACAGTATCACCAGGGTAGGAAATAAAATCCACCATCTCTTACCATCGTTCAGACTCCTGCTCTAAACTCCACTGTGGCTGAAAGGTTTAGTTTCCTGCCCTGGTGTTTACTCTTCACTTCAGTCAGATGAAAACCTCCTGTCTCTTAAAGTCGACGAAAAACAATCCTGCTTTAAAATAAATACACACTAATGTATTGTCAAATTCACACAACAGGTTATATTTCTCATATATAACTTACTAACCTACTAAAATAAAGTCACTTGGAGGTATGTGGTTTTCATCTGGCAGCAACAAATTAGTACATGTACTATATTCTGTATTCTAACCATAATACTGTTGTTACTGTTTATTATTGTTCTTCCTATTTATTATAACTGCATTACTTCTATTTGAGATTTGTACTGAGATGAAGATAGATGTTCTGTTACAAGGTTTGTACTAAAATGTGGATGTTGTTCCATTTCTTTTAACGGTGATGAGGTTTGTACTGAAATAATAAAGCTCGTTATCCAAGAGGTGTTTTCAGCCGAGCGTCCTGATTGGTCAAAATTGGGTTTTAAATGTGCCGATGATTCCTATAATGTACAATTATTATGATGTACAATGTACTATAATGGTACAAAGCCATCTGTTACTGCTGCAACATACAAGCTGTTTGCACTCAGATCAGCACATTATACACACATTATGGGTCAGGGTGGGAAAGTTAGTAGTTAGTATGTGGTTAGTTACTGATAAGGTCTAATCAATCAGGATCATTTTGATGTAAAGCTCCTGTTTGGCTGGGAGAATGCAGTTTCACAATCCACCAGCCAGCTGATCAAAGTTATTTTCCTGCTGTTATTCAGGTCAGTTTGCTTCATCAAGTGGATTTTCTTAATAAATTGTAGACAACTTAATTTAAAGTGACTACATAGACAGACTTCATCTCCTACACAAGTCTGGTTCAGTGAAAGAAATCTCAACAGCTGGTGGAGTAACGTGGATTCATTGGTATTGATTGACAACCCCATCAACAGATATATTATGGTCTGTTTGTGACATGAGGCAGGAAAAACCTGAATTTTTACCCCTTTAAGAAATAAAACTTGTATATTATTTCTGAATAATCAATATATCAGATATCATAAACCAAGCAAAACATTTCAAAGCTGATGAATGAAGTGAAATGAATGATTGCAGATGTTAAAGCCTGGTGTTCAGTGGGTTATTTTGCTTCCCCAATGGAACATGTAGAAAGAGGGACACAAAATGGCTGCTGTGGTGTCAGGCAAAAGCCAAGGACAGGATTTATTTACAGAGTGTGAAATGAAACGAGTGCAGCACAGGTCAACAGATCCCACTGGAAACACATCTGAAGTGTTGCGCTCTTTTGCCAAAAGTTGGAGTAATTGTACATTTGAGCATAAAAAAAAAATGCTAATCTTATGTCACTCCTGAGCTCTCAGTGAGGAATGTGCAAACACACAGACTTGTTTCCCCACTGAAAAAAATACCAAGAAAAAGAAGCCGGTGGTGTGAGGAGAGAAACAGCCTCAGTGTCCTGGAGGGAGGGGGGGTGGGAGGGAGGGAGGGAGGGAGGTCTGGTTGTTTGGTTTAGCTGGCAGCAGGGGGCGCTGTCTTGCTGCAGAGTCGCCCCAGCAGACCGGCCATCTGCAGCAGGGAGTTGACGCCCTCCGCCACCTTCATGTGGGTGTAGCCGATCTCCTGGAGGAGAGAAAAACACACATCAGCTCATTCTGCCTCCGGTCTGGGTGGAGAAGGAGATTGTGTTTGTGTTTGTGTTGTGAGGATGAGGAGGATGAAGACGAACCCTTACTAAAGCAACAAATCACACTTTTAACGATCTTCCAAATCATTTGGCTGGACATTAAAATCACTTTAAAGCCATTTTTAGTAGAGTTCAGTGTGTGGACTAGTTTTCTTCTACACACCCGTCACCTGCTGCTGAATTCAATGATTCAATATGAGGAAGACAAATTCAAATTTATGGAATTCAAATACAGTCTCTGCTGACAATATACTCTTTCATAATTTAGGACCTTTTCTGATTCAATACGTGATATCGGGTTCAGGATTCAATTCAACCACGATGTAATTAATAAAAGTTCAGTGACAACAAAGTCTGACTGCAGAATTATGTTTTTTTCTGAGATACTAATCTTTCTAGCGATGCCATTAGCTGCTAGAATGTAGGGCTGGGCAATATATCGATATTATATCGATATCGTGATATGAGACTAGATATGTCTTAGATTTTGGATATCATAATATCGTGATATGGCATAAGTGTTGATTTTTCCTGGTTTTAAAGGCTGCATTACAGTAAAGTGATGTCATTTTCTGAACTTACCAGACTGTTCTAGCTGTTCTATTATTTGCCTTTACCCACTTAGTCATTATATCCACATTACTGATGATTATTTATCAAAAATCTCATTGTGTAAATATTTAGTGAAAGCACCAGTAGTCATCCCTACAATATTGTTGCAATATCGATATCGAGGTATTTGGTCAAAAATATCATGACATTTGATTTTGTCCATATCGCCCAGCCCTACTAGAATGTAAACAACAATTTAAAAATATCATTACAAAGTGCAAATAATATAATTTGGATGGAGAGCTTGTGAAACTGTGATGGTCAAGCGTCACATTAGTGATTACTACAGCAGAATAACATGGAGCTGATATCACCATTCATGTTCCTGACAGCAGAATAACATGGAGCTGATATCACCATTCATGTTCCTGACCCATGACACGTATTGTCACATTTTCATATAACGATATATTGATTTTCGATACATCGTCTCGTCCCTAAAAGCAGCATTTATTCACCACAGTGGGAGCGGAGCGTCTCACCTTGATGAACTCCAGTTTGAGATACTCAGGCATCTGGAAGGTCTTGCAGACCCTGAAGATGTTTCCTATGATGTCTTCAGGAGAGTAGCCCAGCGCCCACAGCTGCTCCACCACCTTGTACGCCTCGTCGATGTTGCCCTCCACGCAGTGTCCCAGCATGCTTTTCACCAGCAGAGGGTGCGGCTCGTCGCACACCTTGAAGACGTTCTCGCTGTTGATGAAGCCGAAGCCGGAGTTGGTGGACTGGAGGTTGTTCAGGGCCTGGAGACACACAAACAAAGTAGAAGTAGTAAAGAGACCTAAAGGCCAGCTGTTTCTTCACGTGTTCTTAACTGGTATGAACACCACAGAAGAAGAGCGCAGACAAGTCCATCATGCTGAGATGAAGTTACAGCAGTGGTTCTCAAACTTTTTCACGTCAAGGACCCCTAAACTGACACAAATTAGACCACGGACCCCCATTTGATAAGATTTTGTCCCAGGGTCCCCCATCTGATAGGATTTTTGCTTTCAGATGTTTTATTACAGAAAGGGTATGAAACCCATGACCAAAATAGTCATACATTCTGTCATTGTGTTACTTATGGATGGAATTATAGTGAAAATAAATTATTCCCCTTTTTGCTGGGGACCCCCTAGAGCCCCCTCAAGGACCCCTATAATATTGAATTCTTGCCCAGCTCTACTTGCAAGTGAAATACAAAAAGCAACAAAGTCAACTTTTTTCCCGCTCTGGTTGGGACCACAGAAGCCAGACTGCAGGTGTGACAGGGCCCTGTCTCTGGGTCTGACCTGTCTCTGGGTCTGACCTGTCTCTGGGTCTGACCCGCCTCTGGGTCTGACCTGTCTCTGTCTCTGGGTCTGACCCGTCTCTGGGTCTGATCTGTCTGACCCGTCTCTGGGTCTGACCCGTCTATGGGTCTGACCCACCTCTGGGTCTGACCTGTCTCTGTCTCTGGGTCTGACCTGTCTCTGTCTCTGGGTCTGACCCGTCTGTGGGTCTGACCTGTCTCTGTCTCTGGGTCTGACCCGTCTGTGGGTCTGACCTGTCTCTGTCTCTGACCCGTCTCTGGGTCTGACCCGTCTATGGGTCTGACCCACCTCTGGGTCTGACCTGTCTCTGTCTCTGGGTCTGACCCGTCTGTGGGTCTGACCTGTCTCTGTCTCTGACCCGTCTCTGGGTCTGACCCGTCTATGGGTCTGACCCACCTCTGGGTCTGACCTGTCTCTGTCTCTGGGTCTGACCTGTCTCTGTCTCTGGGTCTGACCCGTCTGTGGGTCTGACCTGTCTCTGTCTCTGGGTCTGACCCATCTCTGGGTCTGACCTGTCTGTGGGTCTGACCTGTCTCATGTCTCTGGGTCTGACCCGCCTCTGGGTCTGATCCGTCTCTAGGTCTGACCTGTCTCTGTCTCTGGGTCTGACCCGCCTCTGGGTCTGATCCGTCTCTAGGTCTGACCTGTCTCTGTCTCTGGGTCTGACCTGTCTCTGTCTCTGGGTCTGACCCGTCTCTGGCTCTGACCTGTCTCTGTCTCTGGCTCTGACCCGTCTGTGGCTCTAACCCGTCTGTGGCTCTGACCTGTCTGTGGCTCTGACCCGTCTGTGGCTCTGACCTGTCTGTGGCTCTGACCCGTCTGTGGCTCTGACCCGTCTCTGGCTCTGACCTGTCTCATGTCTCTAGGTCTGACCTGTCTCTGTCTCTGGCTCTAACCCGTCTGTGGCTCTGACCTGTCTCATGTCTCCCTGGGCGGTGAAGATGACGGCCTCCAGCCCGTCGTCGGACACGTCCAGCCTCTCCCTCTGCACCACCTCCTGCAGGCGGGCCAGGATCTGCCCGTCGCTCAGCTTGGAGTAGCGCAGCACGGCGCAGCGGGACTGGATCGGCTCGATGATTTTGTCGGAGGCGTTGCAGGCCAGAGCGAAGCGCGTCGTCTTGGAGTAGATCTCCATGATCCTCCTCAGAGCCTGCTGGGCGCCGTCCGTCATGCTGCGGGGAGACAGACAGACAGACAGACAGGCAGACAGACAGACAGGCAGACAGACAGACAGACAGACAGACAGGGACTCACTTTTAGACGGTTCAGAGGTCAAACCGGAGAGGTCAGTGAGCTCCTTCAAACACCAGCTCACATCTATTTAACTCAGCTTTTAATTAACAATGCCTTTTATCGTTTACACTGTTTTTTATTCTTCTGTTTTATTGTTTGCTTGTAATTTTATGATTTGATCATTTTAGAATTGCTGTTATCTTTGGCATAGAGGCTCATTCCTATGCTGGACTATTTTTGATTTTGAAATTTTAATGTAATTTTAAATGTAATGTAATATTTTAATTCATTTACTGTTTTAATCAATCTATTTTATGTAAAGTCGGGCTGCAACTAATGATTATTTTCATTGTCGATTAATCTGTCGATTATTTTCCTGATTAATCGATTAGTTGTTTGGTCTATAAAATGTCAGCAAATGGTGAAAAATGTGGATCAGTGTTTCCCAAAGCCCAAGATGACGTCCTCAAATGTCTTGTTTTGTCCACAACCCAAAGATATTCAGTTTACTGTCATAGAGGAGGAAAGAAACCAGAAAATATTCACATTTAAGAAGGTGGAATCAGAGAATTTTGACTTATTTTTCTTAACAAAATTACTCAAACTGATTAATCAATTATCAAAATAGTTGGCGATTAATTTAATAGTTGACAACTAATCGATTAATCGATTAATCGTTGCAGCTCTAATGTAAAGCACTTTGAGTTGCATTCAATGTATGAATGATGCTATATAAATAAACATATTATTTACTGCTTGTTGGGTCGATGCTGAACTTGGACTCCTCCTGCATGTTGACATCTAGGTCAATGGCAAATAGTTCCAATTCTATTTATTTAAAGTGCATTACGGTGCATTATTTAAGGATAAGTAAGTACGTTTTCAAAAGAGGGCAAAAACCTGACTGAAATGGATTTGAAAGCATTTGAAGGCCCACAGGAACATCTGGTGTCGTCTCACCTGTCGGCCTCGTCCAGGATGATGACCTTGTGTCGTCCTTTGGGCAGAGTGACTTTCTGCTGGGCGAACATCTTGATCTTGTTCCGAACCACGTCGATCCCCCTGAGCACAGAAACATCACAGAAACATCACAGAAACATCACAGAAACATCACAGAAACATCACAGAAACATCACAGAAACATCACAGAAACATCACAGAAACATCACAGAAACATCACAGAAACATCACAGTGCCGTCAGTCGGTATCATCGGCAGCTCGTAGGGCTCGGCGATATGGACCAAAAATCTCTGTATTTTTAGGCTGAATGGTGATAAACAATATATATCTCGGTATTTTCTATGAAGTGGGCTAAATGTTCAGTTGTAAGTAGGGCTGGACGATATGGACAAAATCAAATATCACAATATTTTTGACCAAATACCTCGATATCGATATTGCGACAGTATTGTAGGGATGACTATTGGTGCTTTCACAAAATATTTACACAATGAGATTTTTGATAAATAATCATCAGTAATGTGGATATAATGACTAAGTGGTTAAAGGCAAATAATAGAACAGCTAGAACAGTCTGGTAAGTTCAGAAAATGACATCACTTTACTGTAATGCAGCCTTTAAAACCAGGAAAAGACACTTATGCCATATCACGATATTACGATATCCAAAATCTAAGACGATATCTAGTCTCATATCACGATATCGATATAATATCGATATATTGCCCAGCCCTAGCAGCTCGGAGATTCACTTCAGATCAACAGACACACTGACTCTCCTCTCAACAGCTGCCCTCCAGGTAGAACCGGGGGATAATTCAGTATTATACAATAATGCTGACGTGTTTCGGCCTATACAGCCTTCATCAGAGTGTAGAAAGATAAAGGCTGCAGGGCTCCAGACTACCTGGAGGTTGTCTGATATCACTCCTATACACTGGGCACAGGCCATGTCGTTGGCAGAGGTTGGATTCACATTCAACCCGTTCTTCTTCATCAGTGTGATCTGAGATTTGAATTTTGTGAACGGAAGTTCCTCTTTCACTAACTTATAGGCAGTGTTTCGGGTGATGCATCGGTCCCTGCAGGTTTTGTGTTTCTTACTGTCGTTGTGCAACTTCAAAGTTTCAAGCTTAAACTGCGTTGACCCGGTAACAAGTTCAGAGTTGCCTGCAATGGACGGGCCACTTTGCCTACAGTACACACACAGCATAGCATTTCCCTCGTACCGCAACAATGGGCACTGTGTTAGCCATTGTGGTTGAAAGTAGTACTTTTTCTTCTTCACTGGCTCAGTCGGTCTCTCCCTGCAGCATGCTCTCTCATCATTAGTTGTGTCTGAGTCAGAACCTCTCGTTGGCTCTCCCTCTCCACCAGCCTCCTCCTCTCTCTCCTTATTTTGTTTTTTCTTTTTAAATAATCAGCTACAGACCGCTTCATCTTTGGAAGACGGTAATGGAAATGGATTGTTTGTGTCACAGTTTGGAGCCCTGGGCTGTTTTTTTCCTCTAAGTCCACTAGGTTTTTAATCAGTGCAGGAAACAAACTTTCTCATCCACAGGTTTGTAAATCCCCAACATGTATGAGCAGCGTTCACCATGTTTCCAACAGACTGGGAGCTCTGCTGGTCGGTTACCGGCCAAACACTTCAGCAGCATTCGGCCGGTAGCTGCCGTTAATTCCCCATCCAGCCCGGTTTCCCTCTCACCTGTCGTTGGAGGCGTTGAGCTCCAGCACGGCTTCCTTCATGGAGGCTCCTAACAAAGCTCTGGCCAAACACAGGATGCTGGTGGTCTTTCCTGTGCCGGGAGGACCTGCAGCGAGGAATCACACACATTTACTGATATATATTGTTTCATTTCATTCATTTCATGTACCATGATCATCCAACTCAAGCATAACAAAGTATGTACATATACATTATGAACACAAAATAATTCAACTCTAATGTCACTTATATACAGAGGTGGGGGACTCGAGTCACAAATTTGAAGACTTGAGACTTGCTTGACTAACATTGATAAAAGACTCGACTTGACTTTGACTTGGTATTCATGACTTGAGACTTGACTTAGACTTGAGACAGATGACTCGAAAGGACATTTTTTTAATTAAATATTTACTTGTTGTTCATTTAGGAGGCTTGTTATTGCCACAAAATGTCAAATATCAGTAAGATTTATAAGATGTAAGCAGGCTGCAACAGTTTTCGTTAATGTTGAAAATAAAACTCAACTTTTCATGACCACTGTCTTTTAACTGATTTAAATGTGGAAACTGGGGTAGATCATCAGAATTTCGTATGACTTGACTTGTGACTTGCTTGACCTGAGCAATGACTTGACTTGTCTTGCTTGACTTATAGCAGGGACTCGACTTGACCTGCTTGATTCTCACCACAGTAACTTGGGACTTGCAGGTTAAGATTTGAGACTTGCTTGTGACTTGCACATGTGTGTGACTTACTCCCACCTCTGCTTATATACATACCGTCTAGTACCTGCCACTTTTTTGTAATTCAAATACAAACTCAAATAGCCTGCCATTTATACAACTGTATTTATTATACAGTTATCTATTATACAGTTATATACTCACTGGTCAACATAATTGCAGCACCAATTTTCCATAAAACATAAGAGTTGTCACGTTTGTTCAGCAAAACCTGCAGCCTGTTCTTAATCAGATTATCTAGACTGTTTTGTGACTTTCAATTCATGCCGATTAATCATAACTGACTGGTAATCACATTATTATCACTTTTATTCTGCAAACTTGTGCAAGTGGCAATGAAAGGTGACCTGTCTAGTGTTTATGTGAGGAGCCTATGTAGTCCAAAAATGACAGTGGTGGAAAGTAACTAAGTACATTTACTCAAGTACTGTACTTAAGTACAATTTTGAGGTACTTGAACTTTACTTGAGTATTTCCATTTTATGCTACTTTGTACTTATACTCCACTACATTTTAGAGGGAAATATTGTACTTTACATTTATTTCACAGCTATAGTTACTCGTTACTTTTCAGATCAATATTTTATATTTAAAACATTTGATCATCTTTATAAAATAACTATAAAATAGCATTGTTATAGATTAGACTACCCAAATGTATAGCTAAATTGTTAAGATTAGCTTCACGTTGACAACTTTAAAATGCTGCTTACATGTACATGTATGTCAATAAATCAGTATTAATATTCCAATCATTTATGAAAAATATAACTCTCTAAATGGGGACAGTTTGCATAATGAGTATGTTTACTTTGATACTCTAAGTACATTTTGCTGCCAATACTTATGTACTTTTACTTAAGTAAGATTTTGAATGCAGGACTTTTACTTGTAATGGAGTATCTTTACATTCATTGTTGTATTACTACTTTTACTTAAGTAAAAGATCTCAGTACTTCTTCCACCACTGAAAAATGACAAATCTCTGTTTAGGGGAACTTTCAACTAAATGATTAAAACAATTATTATCATGGAAAAACATTGTACAGATACATTCTGTAGCTTAATTACTTGTTTTTTTGTGTGCAAAAAGTCGTTTTTTTTAGTCAATATTTGAGTGTTGTGGATAGGCTTTTATTCTGAAATATTCGGACCAGAAGTTTTCAGGCTGGCGGAGCACGAGCCTTTCCCTGGGTAAAACGTTAAAATAAATAAGAAAATATGTCAGCTGAGCGGTAAATGTCGAGCCAGGTTTCCCTCCAGCGGGACAGGAGCCTGGAGGAGAGAGACAGCGGCTGGTCTCTCTCCGGGTCTCCCACCTGCGATGATGATGTTGGGGACGTTTCCCTCTCGGGCGAAGACCTCCAGCCGGCTCACCGTCTCCTCGTTCCCGACGATCTCGTTCAGCTTCAGCGGTCTGTACTTCTCTATCCACGGCAGCTCGTACACGGTGCCACCGGAGCTTTTAGCGGGAGCTTCTTCCGCCTTCCCGTCTGTTTTCGGCCTGTTCTCCGCCTGTTTCTGTCCGGACTCCGCTTCCATCATGTCCACCTCCATGTCTGTTTGTTGTGTTTCTTCTTCTGTCAAACCCGCGAAACCTTTCCCTCCCTGACTGACACGCCAGTAAACCGCCGTCTCATTGGACGAGGAAGACGGCGCCGATTGGCCGAGAATAGCCTGCGGAAAGCTCGCGATATTTGGCTGTTGCACTCCAGGAATTATGTTTGCAAAAGAAATCCATTTTAAAATGTGTATCCCATGGTGTATCCATCCAGTGGATTGTTACGACAACCATTTGGAATTGAAACCAATAATTGTGTATTTTCAGATGATACTGAAACTATTGATCATTTATTTTTCCAGTGTATGTATTCTGAAGCTTTATGGCTTGATGTACATGACTGGCTTTACCCAAAGGTTTTTCAACTTGAAAACTTTTCTCAAAATTGCTTATGGACTTGTCATGGACAATAGAAAAGATGAATTTCTGGTTAATAACATTCTTATTCTTGGAAAATGTTATATACACAAATCAAAGTATATGAAAGCCCTTAAAGTCATGGAAAATAAAAATGCAATGAAACTTTTTAGTATAATAGAAGAATATGATTTACAAAAAAAAGCCCTAGCCCTTTAAGTTATTATTTTTCTTATTTTTGTTATATTTAATATTATTTCAATCTCTTGTCTGTTTTGAATTGTCTTTTTGGTATACACCTGATCCTATTAGTATATTGTAAAAATGTCTAAGCCATGATGTTTGTGTTTTGGGGTTTTTTTTTACTTGGTTTTTGACCCCCAAATGTCCATGCCAAAAATGAAAGAAAAATATAATAAGAGGAAACAGATTGTGGGCTATCTGTGTTTATTTCAACATTTTCCATATTAGCGGACGGACCAAAAATAAACTTCTGAATTCTGTTTTTTGCATGGGGACTCTGTTTTTTCAACACACATACATATAGCCGATATATTAATGTGTATGTATATGTGTATGTGTGTGTGTGTGTGTGTATATACATTGGTGGGTCTGCTCATATTCCCACAACACAATATTCCCTGGACACCCTGTGTTAAACTAGTCGAGGTCTGAACTGGACTGTGTTGCTTGTGTGTGTGATTGTGTGTGTGTGTGTGTGTGTGTGTGGCAGAGCCGAGTCTAGGTTCATATAAGAACCTAGGGGAAATTCTTCATACATAAACAACATAAATTCATAGAAACATAGAAACCATAGACACACAACACAGGAAAGGCATAAAAGCATACTGTATATATTATTTATATATTATTATAGTCTGTTAATAGCCTGTTTCTCTGTATCTAACAGACAAGACAACAGACAGTGAGCATACTTTGCAGGAGGACAGAGTATTGGACACATGCACACAAACAAGATTACAGATTCAAGTTTTTAGAGTCATGCTTTATTTATTTGTGTAACTTTAATAAGCTTATATAAGTCACGATGATACATGTTTGCACTACTGCAGGGTTTACAGTGATTTCAAATATAAACAAACCGTTGCATGTAAAACTTACATCACATCAGTCATCATGTCAGTACTTCTGTAAAGAGGAAAAAAAAGCAGAGACTACACTTTGCAAACAGCCAGTGGAGGGACAGGGTTTCAACAGCTGGCTGGGGGACCTGATCTGGGCACAGGATGAAGGACTTCAGATCCTCTTGCTGACTCTCTTCATGGTGATTCCATCTTCTCCATTGGTAATACAGTGCTGGAGATCAAGGAGAAAATACTATTGTTCAGTGACTGTTAACAAGCGATGAATAAAGTCATACTGACTTTATTTGGGAGATCAAATCACCGCTGAACTGCCAGAGGATTGAAAGGTTTGAAATAGCGTTCAGTTCTTTTTGAATCTTCATTGGCATTTTCACTGTAAAGGACTCTGTTGTCTGTTTCTAGTGCCGAGCATGTTATTAACAGATAGGAGTTTTATTTATACAGACCTGAAACTCTTTTTTGCACTTTGCTTTGCTCTTATGCACTGCTGCACTTCTTTTAAAATGTTGTATTTTGCTTGATTTTATGCATTCTATGTACTCTACTTGATTTTTATTATTATTATCAAGTGGGTTTTATTTTCCATCTTATTTTACATGAATTATGGCATTCTATCCCTGTTTTTATGCTCATTCTATGTCTATTTTCATGTGAAGATGCATTCTATGTATTCTATTCTCATCTTTATCCTGTTTTTACTATTATTATCAAGTTTTACGTGAAGCACTTGGTGCATGTAATTTCTTTGTTGTAAAGCACTTTGAGCTGCATTTCTTGTATGAAAGGTGCTATACAAATAAAGTTTATTATTATTATTAAATATTTCCCAGAGGCAGAAATAACAATAATATTACTGATTGAGTTAGGTATGCTTGCTGGTCTGATGTTAAGTAACAGACTGAAGCCCAGTGAGAAAGACAAGAGGTAAAGAGAGGAGGAAGCTAATTGAACTAACTGAAAAAATACAATCTAGCTCTACTAAGTTAGGTTAGCCGAGCTGACCTTCCAAGATCATGAATGCCATGGTCATGATGAATTAATGAAAAAAGAGAATATTTTTTATTTATATTTTTATCAGTGTCCCTTCTTTGTCATTCAGTTTTGCCAGTTAATGTTAGCTAACTTGCGCTCTGTAAAACTGGGTCTTTGCAGGGGTGGACTTAGTGATTTGGGGCCCTAGGCAAAGGCAAGCATGGGGCCCCCTGAATCCCAACAAAAAATTATGCATGCAAGGGCACGTTTTGTTGTTTTTCTGCCCCATTTGTGTAGCTTGCTTTTTTTGTTTTGGGTGTAACTTCTCTCTCAGCTACTGATGCAGTGGCAAGAAAAATTTGCTTAAGTACCGAACTAGTAACAAAATAGACAAGTAGCAAAATCACACTAGAAGTGGAATAACCCACTATAGCCTGACTGATTAGGGTGGGTGACCATGACTGAAGATTGAAATAATTTATTGTAA
>NW_027284373.1:12500-25550 GCF_046629955.1 Centroberyx affinis | reverse complement strand
CTCTCCTGTCTGTCTCTCTCTCCTCCTGTCTGTCTCTCCCTCCACCTGTCTCCCTCCCTGTCTGTCTCTCCCTCCACGTGCCTGTCTGTCCCTCCACCTGTCTCCCTCCCTGTCTGTCTCTCCCTCCACGTGCCTGTCTCTCCCTCCACCTGTCTCCCTCCCTGTCTGTCTCTCCCTCCACGTGCCTGTCTCTCCCTCCACCTGTCTCCCTCCCTGTCTGTCTCTCCCTCCACGTGCCTGTCTGTCCCTCCACCTGTCTGTCTCTCTGTCAGACCAGCAGGACGGCCTTCATGTGTCTCCAGACCTTCCAGAGGTTTGTGTCTCACAGTCTGAGACGCAGCAGCTGGAGTCCAGCAGAAGACTCAGCGCTCAGAGAGCTGGTGGAGAGGATGAGGATCGGAAACTTCATCCCATACACACAGAGTAAAGTCTCTTTATATATAGAATATATATATTATATCATGTCATATCATATAATAATGTGATGTGATGTGATGTGATGTGATGTGATGTGATGTGATGTAATGTAATGTAATGTAATATAATATATAATGCAATGGGTGACGATTGTTGTGACTTCAGTTAATAAGAGTTTATATCAACTATACAGGATGATGACTCTGCCTGTCTCTCTGTCTCTCTCTCCCTGTCTCTCTCCCTGCCTGTCTGTCTCTCCCTGTCTCTCTCTCCCTGTCTCTCTCCCTGCCTGTCTGTCTCTCTCTCTCTCTCTCCCTGTCTCTCTCCCTGCCTATCTCTCTCTCCCTGCCTATCTCTTTCTCCCTGCCTGTCTCTCTCTCTCTGTCTGCCTGTCTGTCTCTCTGCCTGTCTCTCCCTCTCTCTGCCTGTCTGTCTCTCTCTCTCTCTCTCCCTGTCTCTCTGCCTGTCTCTCCCTCTCTCTGCCTGTCTGTCTCTCTCTCTCTCTCTCCCTGTCTCTCTGCCTGTCTCTCCCTCTCTCTGCCTGTCTGTCTCTCTCCCTGTTTCTCTCTGTCTCCCTGTCTGTCTCTTCCTGCCTGTCTCTCCCTCTCTCTGCCTGTCTGTCTCTCTGCCTGTCTGTGTGCAGTGAGTTACTTCATGGAGGGTCGTGACCCCGCCCAGCTGATCTACAGGTGGACTCAGGTTCTGGACCCGTCGCTCCGCAAGGGAGCGTGGAGCAGAGAGGAGGACCAGGTGGGCGGGGCCTGTGCAGGGGGCGGGGCTTACACAGGACACGCCCACCACCACACCCTCTCCTCCTCCATAATACTGCTAATACTGACAGACAGACAGGAGGAGAAGGCTTCATGATGTTTTAACTACTAATACTAGTAATGCTGATACTACTACTACTACTACTACTACTACTACTACTACTACTACTACTACTACTGATACTACTGATACTACTAATACTAATACTACTAATACAACTCATATGTTTACTAAGTAGAATAAAAGAGTTAATATGAAAACTTTGAAAGAGTTAATTGAAAACTTTAAAAACAACTTAAAATAAAAAAAAAACAACGTATTAAATATCATACAACCTGAACAGTAGTATTTATCTATCTACCTGTCTCTCTCTCTGTCTCTCTGCCTGTCTCTCTCTCTGTCTCTCTGCTTGTCTGTCTCTCTGCCTGTCTGTCTCTCTGCCTGCCTGTCTCTCTGCCTGTCTGTCTCTCTGCCTGTCTGTCTCTCTGCCTGTCTCTCTGCCTGTCTGTCTTTCTCTGCCTGTCTGTCTTTCTCTGCCTGTCTCTCTCTGCCTGTCTGCCTGCCTGTCTTTCTCTGCCTGTCTGTCTCTCTGCCTGTCTGTCTCTCTGCCTGCCTGTCTCTCTGCCTGTCTGTCTCTCTGCCTGTCTGTCTCTGTGCCTGTCTCTCTGCCTGTCTGTCTCTCTGCCTGTCTGTCTCTCTGCCTGTCTGTCTCTCAGCTGCTGCTGCAGGCTGTCTCTCGTCATGGAGAGAGGAACTGGTGGAAGATCAGGATGGAAGTTCCTGGACGAACTGACGGAGCCTGCAGAGACAGGTGAGATCTGATTGGACGACAGGTGACTGGTGAGATCTGATTGGACCACAGGGTTTGTTACGGTGGTCTCATTTACTGTGTGTGTGTGTGTGTGTGTGTGTGTGTGTATGTCTGGTGTGTGTGTGTGTGTATGTCTGGTGTGTGTGTGTGTGTGTGTGTGTGTGTGTATGTCTGGTGTGTGTGTGTGTGTGTGTCTGGTGTGTGTGTGTGTGTGTGTGTGTGCAGGTATCATGACTCTCTGAAGGCGGGGATGAAGAGAGGAGCGTTCAACAAGCAGGAGAGGAAGCTGCTGCTGCAGCTGGTCAACAAACATGGAGTAGGTAGGTGACTCACACACACTCACACACACACACACACACACACACACACACACACACACACACACACACACACACACTGACACACACACACTCACACACAGTTGATTCATTTAGGGTGTTTTCACACTTGGTCCCTTTCAGCCCTCCAAACAAACTCAGAGCGATTAGTCAGCATTTTTTGCGCATATGTGAAGACTCCAAAAGAACTCAGACCCCTCTGAAACGAACCGAACTCAGACCTCCTCGGGAGGTGGTCTGAGTACTCAGACCTCCTCGGGAGGTGGTCTGAGTACGGTTCTCTTCCCCTGTGCATTGTGAACACAAAGCGCTCCAGGTTCACTTCGCCCTTTGCCGTTGTATTTTATCCCTCTAGGCTTGCCGTAGACAGATCACACGCTATAGCGCTGGGACGCTCTAAAAAACAAATAGACGTAACCATGGCAACCACGGTAACGCTAGCAAGACTAGCCGACGAGGAGCGGTTCGGTCCGAGGAAGAAACTGCTGCACTTCTCCAGATATGGAACGAAGACCACATCAGACAGCAGAAACACACAGTAAAGGTTTTCCTCCAGTTTTCACTTCATATGAAAGCGAGGAGCTTCATTAGGACCAAACTGCAGTGCTGCTGAAAGTAAAACAAAAAAAACTACTTCAAAAGTACTTTAACACACGTGATAAAATGAGAAAAAGTGGAGAATCCTCTGAAATAAAAGACACATCTCTCTCTCTCTCCCTCCCTGTGTGTGTGTGTGTGTGTGTGTGTGTGTGTGTGTGTGTGTGTGTGTGTGTGTGTTGCAGGCCGCTGGGCGAAGATCGCTGCTGAGATTCCAAACCGTATCGACGCCCAGTGTCTGAGAGAGTGGAGGAAGCTGACCAGACACAGAGTAAGACACACACACACACACACACAGACACACACACACACACACACACACACACACACACACACACACACACACACACACACACACACAGACACACACACACACACACACACAGTCCCTCAGCTGTTGTTTTCACTGGCAGACGGGTTCAGATCAGCTGATGCGGAGCTATCAGGTGTGATGGGAGGTGTAATGTTAGCTTGCGTAGCGTTAGCTTGCGTAGCGTTAGCTTGCGTAGCGTTAGCTTGCGTAGCGTTAGCTTGCGTAACGTTCAGAGGATTTAACTCGCTGCATCGATCTCTCCACAATATCAAGACTCTCAAACCGCCTCAGGAATTGTACCTGCAGGTTACGTGTTAGCGTGTTGGCGTGTTTTCTTGTTGACGTGTTAGCATGTCTGCGTGTCAGCGTGTCAGCATGTCAGCGTGTTAGCGTGTCAGCATGTTAGCGCGTTGGTTCAAGTTTAAGTTGTGATGTATGTTGTGTCACATACATTTAAAAAGTCCAATGTACATTCAAATGCAATGAAATGCATCTGCCCTGGCTCTATCTCAGCCCTTAAAAACTATATGTAAATAAGAATAAATAAAAAAACAAAAACAATAAACAATAAATAAGAGATCCCACAAATAATAATCATTATGAGTTATGTAAAGAGCTGTTCAGTAATCTAACCGCCTGGGTAAAAACTGTCTTTGAGGCGGCTGGCAGAGCTCTGATGCTCTGTAGGTGTTCTCCTGAGGACTGAGAACAGACGTGTGCTGGGTGGCTGGCGTTAGCGTGTCAGCATGTTAGCGTGTCGGCGTGTTGGCTTGTTAGCGTGTCAGCATGTTAGTGTGTCGGCATGTTAGCGTGTCAGCATGTTAGTGTGTCGGCGTGTTGGCTTGTTAGCGTGTCAGCATGTTAGCGTGTCAGCATGTTAGCGTGTCGGCGTGTTGGCTTGTTAGCGTGTCAGCATGTTAGCGTGTCAGCATGTTAGCGTGTCGGCGTGTTGGCATGTTAGCGTGTCAGCATTTTAGCGTGTCGGCGTGTTGGCTTGTTAGCGTGTCAGCATGTTAGCGTGACAGCATGTTAGCGTGTCGGCGTGTTAGCGTGTCGGCGTGTTGGCTTGTTAGCGTGTCGGCATGTTAGCGTGTCAGCGCGTTAGCGTGTCGGCATGTCAGCATGTTAGCGTGTTAGCGTGTCGGTGTGTTGGCTTGTTAGCGTGTCAGCATGTTAGCGTGTCAGCATGTTAGCATGTTAGCATGTTAGCGTGTCAGCA
Organism: Centroberyx affinis; assembly: GCF_046629955.1. Taxonomy (NCBI): domain Eukaryota; kingdom Metazoa; phylum Chordata; class Actinopteri; order Beryciformes; family Berycidae; genus Centroberyx; species Centroberyx affinis. The sequence goes on along the minus strand of NW_027284373.1, from coordinate 21,084 downwards.
TTTTAGCGTGTCGGCGTGTTGGCTTGTTAGCGTGTCAGCATGTTAGCGTGTCAGCATGTTAGCGTGTCGGCGTGTTGGCTTGTTAGCGTGTCGGCATGTTAGCGTGTCAGCATGTTAGCGTGTCAGCATGTTAGCGTGTCAGCATGTTAGCGTGTCAGCGTGTTAGCGTGTTAGCGTGTCAGTTTTTTACCAACCTCACTGCTGACTTTAAAGGCCCTATATGTAACAATGACACCCAGCGTTATAAATGGGTGCTGCAGTCCAAAATCAAAACATTGGAGAGAGTTGCCCCCCCCCCCACCCCCTCCTCCCCAGACTGGAAGCTCACGGGTTGCCAGGTGAAAACAGAAAGAAAACAGACACAGTTTCCATGTTCATAGACTGAAGAGCGTGAAGCTGATCAGTCTGGTAGAGAGAGGTAACATGAAGACTGGACTCTGACTGCTGGAACTTCTGCACCAAAACTAAACAAGAAGCCTGTAACAGACGAGGCTAAAAGAGCTAAGAGGGAGAGGGAGAGGGAGAGGGAGAGGGAGAGGGAGAGGGAGGGCAGCGCGACAGCCGGAGCTCCCGGGAACCCCGCGGATCGTTCGGCTTGAAGTTCCCGTTCCCCGGCCCCCTGCGACACGGCAGACCGGAGACTCCGGTCAGGCTCCTGTACAGCTGCTAAGCTACGGTTTGTAACCTAGCCTAGCAAATTAGCTTCACTTTGTCTGTCCATAGCCGGCCGCCGACAGACAGGTGGTACAGAAGGGAATGAAACTACGGTATCATAGTGACTTACATTTGTCAGCAGACCACGGTGTTCCTCATATCCAGTGTGTGTGCAGGTTGTAATCGCGTCCTTTAGTCCGCATTCGGCGTCTGGTTCCGACGTCTTGTGTCCGGTTCATGCGTCCTGCCTTCTGCCAGCTTGACCGGCCGGAATCGCCACGTTTAATACAACTCCATCCTCCCATTATGTTACTTGAGTTGTGTTTAGTCAAGTTTGTTAGCGGTAGCATTTTCCATTAGCTGCAGCTCGTAGCATCAGAATAGTAAATGTCGGATCAGATATGTTCACAGTCTCCATCTTTCGAATGCATCTCCGATATTTACCCGTATTTTACCACGGCTCTGGTCATGGAGCTTTTTCGAAAGAGGACGAGGCTTTTTTCGGTCGGGTGGAATCCATCTCACTCGATCCGGTTCGTTTGCTTGCTTCCATGGCTGCGGTACGCTGTGTTTGCGTGCCAATTTGTTTCATATCTGGCAACCCGGGTGTGGAAATGGGCAGCAGGGGGAGTCACAGACCAAAACACAAACAGACGTTCCGCTCCGGAACGGAAATTTCAAAGGAGAACATCCTGGCCGTAGCGTTGTTGTCGGAGAAGCCGGTATTCAACTTAGCATGTTTCCTTAATATCTGATGACATATCATGGTCATTTTATGATTTAGTACAGTAAATATATTACATATTGGTCCTTTAAGTCGTGGTTCAGACGCCTGCGAACACGTCAGCTGAAGATTCTGATATACATGTATAGTGTTGAATCATCTGCATACATTAAAACTTCAGCTTTATCCAAAATTAGTGGTAAATCATTTGTGAAAATAGCAAACAACAACAACGACAACAGACCCAGGAGCTGCCTGAGGTTCACCACCAGCTTCCATTAACACCAGCTGTCAAATCATGATCATGATGTGATTAAATCACATCAAGAGATACAGCTGCTATTGATTTGTTAATGTTGATTTCTGTTCAATCATCTGACATTTGACTAAGAGCTGTACATGCTCTATCAGCAGGTTGAGTCATGTGACCTTCCTGTCTCTCTGCCTGTCTCTCTGCCTGTCTCTCTGCCTGTCTCTCTGCCTGTCTCTCTGCCTGTCTCTCTGCCTGTCTGTCTGTCTATAGGTGCGTAGGAGTCCATCAAAGAGCAGTGGAGGAGGCGCAGGTCAGAGGAGGAGGCAGCAAATGGTCAAACCGGAGGAGAAAGAGGAAAGCGAGGAGGAGGACGAGGAGGAGGACGAGGAGCAGGTGGTGTACATGGACAGTGACAAGGAGGAGAAGGAAGACGTTTTAAAGGCCGAGGAGAAGGAGAAGGAGGAGTACACCTTTCCCTCCATACAGCAGTGGGTTCCGTTGGAGAAGACCCTGCGAGTCTCTTCTCTGAGGCTCCAGCTGGTGACGCCGCCTGGCCCCGCCCCCAGCAGGGAGTGCGTCCGCTGTACGGTGGTAGACGGGTCGGGGCAGCGGTCGGTCGTCGGTCCGAGCCCCGGCGCGCTGCCGGGGGCGGAGCTTCACGGCGCCCGGGCGCTGCTGATGGTGACGCGCGACCAGCTGCGGGCGGAGATGAGCCGGCGCTACCGTGGCGTTCAGGGCCGGCGCTCCGCCCCCCCCGCCGGGTTCGACCGCGACAAGAGCCGCTCGGGCCCGGCCACGGAGACGGAGCTGCGCTATCAGCTGATGGCCGCCGTGACGCCGTGGATCGGCAACCTGCTGATCCCGACGCAGGCGGCGTCCAAACCGACCGCCGCCCACGGCCTGAGGCGGAGGGGGGAGGAGCTCCGCCTCTCCTCCTCTCCTGTCTTCCTGCTCTTCCTCCAGACGCTGCAGGTCGACACGGCGGGATGTAAGGAGATCATAGAGGAGCGGGAGAAGAAGGGGTCGTCATGGAGACCGACGCCGGCCCCGCCCTCCTTCCTGTCCGACAAGGTGAGGAGCGAGAAGACAGTTGCAGGGACTCTGCAGAAAAACATGAAGAGAGAGCAAGTCAGAGAACGAGCAGTGCAAAACAAACTGATACTACAGCAACTACAGCAACTAAAACAACCAGCACAGCAACAGAAGCCAAAACAACAGCAAGTGCAACAAAAACATCAACTACTACTGAAACAAGTCCCACTACAGCAACAGCAACTAATAGTACTACAGCAACAGCAACTGCAACCACAAAAGCAACTACCACCATTTCAACAACATCTTCAACAGCAACAACAACTGAGGCAACAGAAGCAGACAGTTGCTCCTCTCTCTCCATGGATGCGTCTCCCTCTGATGCCTCCTAACATGCATCCTAACTTGCCTCCTAACATGAATCCTCAGATGTCTCCTATATCGTTTCCTCATCAGACAGTCTTCCTTCCACATCCTGTCCTCCAACCTCGGCAACCCCTGACCGTATCCCAGCAACCCCTGACCGTATCCCAGCAACCCCTGACCGTATCCCAGCAGCCCCTGACCGTATCCCAGCAGCCCCTGACCGTATCCCAGCAACCCCTGACCGTATCCCAGCAGCCCCTGACCGTATCCCAGCAGCCCCTGACCGTATCCCAGCAACCCCTGACCGTATCCCAGCAGCCCCTGACCGTATCCCAGCAGCCCCTGGCTGTGTCCCAGCAGCAGACTCCTCCCTCCTCCCCGGCCTCTCCAGCTCCACAGATGTTTGTTCACAGATCTCTTCCTGTTGTCACCTCTTCTCCTCTGACCGAGGGTACAGCTCCTTCACCTGCACCTCCTCCAACAGGAGAACCTGCTCCTCCTCCAGCAGGGGGACCTGCACCTCCTCCAGCAGGAGAACCTGCTCCTCCTCCAGCAGGAGAACCTGCACCTCCTCCAGCAGGGGAACCTGTACCTCTTTCAACAGGAGAACCTGCTCCTCCTCCAGCAGGGGGACCTGCACCTCCTCCAGCAGGCAAACCTGCTCTTCCTCCAGCAGGAGAACCTGCACCTCCTCCAGCAGGGGGACCTGCACCTCCTCCAGCAGGGGAACCTGACCCTCCTCCAACAGGAGAAACTGCTCCTCCTCCAGCAGGAGAACCTGACCCTCCTCCAACAGGAGAACCTGCACCTCCTCCAGCAGGGGGACCTGCACCTCCTCCAGCAGGGGGACCTGCACCTCCTCCAACAGGAGAACCTGCTCCTCCTCCAGCAGGAGAACCTGCACCTCCTCCTCCTGGACAGAATGTCCCTCCTGTCTCCGTAGTCCAGACCTCCACCCCTCCCCCTGCCCCCCCTCCTCCCCCCCTGCAGGATGAACCCTCTCCCAGAAACCTCCTCAAATTGGCCCCGCCCCCTTCCGCTAGTCCCCTTGTTACTCCTGCCTCTGTTCTGACCAATCAGCACGCTGCTCCCTCCACCTTCAGCCACCCTGCTGCTGGCCTCAGCCACCTTGACCCCGCCCCCAGTCAGTCTGGCCCTGCCCCCAGTCAGCCTGGCCCCGCCCCCAGTCAGCCTGGCCCCGCCCCCAGTCAACCTGGCCCCGCCCCCAGTCAACCTGGCCCCGCCCCTAGTCAACCTGGCCCCGCCCCTAGCCAGCCTCCCACAGGGAGGAAGCGCAGGCGGAAAGAGAGTCAGGAGAGTGTGTCTAACAGTCAGAATGGGGGCTGTGTGGGTGGGGCAGGAGTGGATGGGGGCGGGGCAGGAGTGGATGGGGGCGGGGCAGGAGTGGATGGGGGCGGGGCAGGAGTGGATGGGGGCGGGGCCTGTGTGGCTGTTGTCCAGAAAGGGAAGAGGCTTCGGAAGCCGAGTCAGAAGGCCAGAGCGCTGCAGGAAGCTGCTGAGGTGAAGGTAACTATCTGCATCATCACAGGGTCAAAGGTCATGTGACCTGAGCATCAGCTGACTCAGTTACTTTAGAGGTTCACAAACTTCAGGCTCCTTGATCCTGTTTTACTGTTAGCATGTTAGCTTCCTGCTGCAGAGTCTTAGACATGTTAACATGATGCCAGCTGACTCCTCCTTGTTGTTGCGCTCCCTCTGTCTGACTCCTCCTTGTTGTTCCGCTCCCTCTGTCTGACTCCTCCTTGTTGCTCTGCTCCCTCTGTCTGACTCCTCCTTGTTGTTCCGCTCCCTCTGTCTGACTCCTCCTTGTTGCTCTGCTCCCTCTGTCTGACTCCTCCTTGTTGCTCTGCTCCTATCAGTCTGACTCCTCCTTGTTGCTCTGCTCCCTCTGTCTGACTCCTCCTTGTTGCTCTTCTCCTATCAGTCTGACTCCTCCTTGTTGCTCTGCTCCCTCTGTCTGACTCCTCCTTGTTGCTCTGCTCCTATCAGTCTGACTCCTCCTTGTTGCTCTGCTCCCTCAGTCTGACTCCTCCTTGTTGCTCTGCTCCTATCAGTCTGACTCCTCCTTGTTGCTCTGCTCCCTCTGTCTGACTCCTCCTTGTTGCTCTGCTCCTATCAGTCTGACTCCTCCTTGTTGCTCTGCTCCCTCAGTCTGACTCCTCCTTGTTGCTCTGCTCCTATCAGTCTGACTCCTCCTTGTTGCTCTGCTCCCTCTGTCTGACTCCTCCTTGTTGCTCTGCTCCCTCTGTCTGACTCCTCCTTGTTGCTCTGCTCCTATCAGTCTGACTCATCCTTGTTGCTCTGCTCCCTCTGTCTGACTCCTCCTTGTTGCTCTGCTCCCTCTGTCTGACTCCTCCTTGTTGCTCTGCTCCCTCAGTCTGACTCCTCCTTGTTGCTCTGCTCCCTCTGTCTGACTCCTCCTTGTTGCTCTGCTCCCTCAGTCTGACTCCTCCTTGGTTTTTGCTCCTAGGCTGAAACCAAGAAGAAGAAAGCGTCTCCGTCTCCTCGGAGGAGGAGGGTTCATAAGGAGGTGAATCTTCTCCCTCGGACTCAGCAGGTCAAGCTTCCCGAGCTGCGGTTGGCTCCCGGTCAGTCGATGTGGATCATGACGGCCAATGGGCTCGTCCCGCTGGCTGGAGTCCCGCCCCCCGGCCTGCAGCTGGCCCCGCCCCCGGCCGCCCGTCACCCGGCTCCACCTGTGAATGTTTTCCTTCCTCAGCTAGCTCCGCCCCTTCCACGGCTCTCCGTCCGTAACGTCCCACCTGGCTCCGCCTCTGCCCCGCCCCCTGCTGCTCCTCCCGCTCCCCCCTCCTCCTCCTCCTCCTCCTCCCTCCCTCTCGTCCTCCCAGGTCTTCCCGCTCTGCCGCTTCCTGGCCCCGCCCCCTCTTCCTGCCCCCCCCGGCTCATCCTGCGACCTCCCCCCCCTGGACCGAAGCCTCTTCCTGGGTCTCTGTCAGGCTCCGCCCCCCGGGCCCCCCGCCCCCCCCTCTCTGTCCTCATGCCATATAAGGGCGCGGTCAGAGCCGACCCGGCGGCGCCCCCTCCGCTCAGGAAGGAGGCGCTGCAGTTCGACCCGTCTCTGATGTTCCGGGAGTCCAGAGGGGCGGTGCAGGACTGGCTGAGCGGGCGGGGGGGGGCGGCGCCCCCCGGGCTGGGCGGGGCTCTGCCCTACCTGCCGCCCTTCATCAGCAGTCTGAGCACGCTCAGTGCTCTGCTCTGCGCCAAGAAGTCTCTGACTAACTCCGCCCTCCAGCTGCTGCCCCAGGACGCCAATCCCAAACACACCCTGAAGAAACCTGAACCTAACCCTAAACCTGACCCCAGATCTAAACCTGACCCCGGATCTAAACCTGACCCCGGATCTAAACCTGACCCCGGATCTAAACCTGACCCCGGATCTAAACCTGACCCCGGATCTAAACCTGACCCCGGATCTAAACCTGACCACAACTATACCCAGAGCGCCAGTCGGCCATCTTTAATCTGTGGAGCCGCTTCTGACTCCAGACCTGCAGAGGACACACAACCAGGTACACACACACACACACACACACACACACACACACACACACATACACACCTACACACACACACACACACACACACACACACACACACACCTGAATATTTGTTCCAGTACATTTCTTTCGTTTGGTCTCCAGTCAGCAGGAAGTGACCAACAAGGAAAAGTCGGCTTGATACTGATCAATACTGATCAATACTGATCAGTTATTGATCAGGTTTTTAATCCTCTTCTCCTTCCTGCTCCACTGTGTTTGTGACATTTCCAAAGTTCACTTGAACTTTGGATGAAACAAAGCGTCCTCGTCCTCTGGAGTCACATGATACTGAAAGGCCGAAGCCCCGCCCCTTCCTGTCTGATCGTGGGTGCGTTTGGTTTGTCTCCCTGCAGCTCCCGGTCTGGGCCCGGAGGCGGAGCGCGTGGCGGCGGCGCGCCTCCTGGTGGCCGAGTGTTTCTCCGCTAACCCCGCCTACCAGCTGCTGAAGGCCCGCTTCCTGTCCTGCTTCACTGTCCCCGCCCTCCTGGCCACCATCCAGCCAATCACAGAGGAGACTGAGCCCTGCCCAGCCAGTGAGAAGGAGGAGGAGGAGGAGGAAGAGGAGGAAGAGGAGGAGGAGGAGGAGGAGGAGGAGGAGGTGGAGGTGGAGGAGGTGGAGGAGGAGGAGTTACAGAGAGGAAGAGGAAGACGAAGACGGAGGAGAGCCAAGGTTAGTTTCTCCTGTCGACTCTCAGTCTTTATGATTTAAAGGTTTTTCAGTTGAGTTCAGGACAGGAAGTGATGTCAGCAGTTCACAGGAAGAATCAAACAGTCACTGATGATGCGTACAGGTGAGGAGCAGCTCCACGGCTCTTTAGTCCAGAAAGGTAAAAAATGAGCAGAAAGTTCCTGAAACATTTCTGCAGCAGAAGAAGAAGAAGCTGTGAAGACAAACGAGACGAGAGTCACTCCGGTTCAGAAGCGTTCCTGCTGTGCGTCACGCGTGTCACATGATCTGAACACGTGATCTGAACACGTGATCTGAACACGTGAACTGAACACGTGAACTGAACACGTGAACTGAACACGTGATCTGAACACGTGATCTGAACACGTGATCTGAACACGTGAACTGAACACGTGATCTGAACACGTGATCTGAACACGTGAACTGAACACGTGATCTGAACACGTGATCTGAACACGTGATCTGAACACGTGAACTGAACACGTGAACTGAACACGTGATCTGAACACGTGAACTGAACACGTGATCTGAACACGTGATCTGAACACGTGATCTGAACACGTGAACTGAACACGTGATCTGAACACGTGATCTGAACACGTGATCTGAACACGTGAACTGAACACGTGAACTGAACACGTGATCTGAACACGTGAACTGAACACGTGATCTGAACACGTGATCTGAACACGTGATCTGAACACGTGATCTGAACACGTCCTTTGGTTCCTCTGGTTCCTTTGGTTCCTCTGGTTCCTTTGGTTCCTTTGGTTCCTCTGGTTCCTCTCTGGTTCCTTTGGTTCCTTTGGTTCCTCTGGTTCCTCTCTGGTTCCTTTGGTTCCTTTGGTTCCTTTGGTTCCTCTGGTTCCTCTGGTTCCTCTCTGGTTCCTTTGGTTCCTTTGGTTCCTCTGGTTCCTTTGGTTCCTCTGGTTCCTCTCTGGTTCCTCTCTGGTTCCTTTGGTTCCTCTGGTTCCTTTGGTTCCTCTGGTTCCTCTGGTTCCTCTGGTTCCTTTGGTTCCTCTGGTTCCTCTCTGGTTCCTCTCTGGTTCCTTTGGTTCCTCTGGTTCCTTTGGTTCCTCTGGTTCCTCTGGTATGAATCATCAAACCATATTTCTCTTCTCACAGTTTTGTTGGGCTGTTTTTATTCCCAGAGTTCCTTGCTGCGGTGCGATGGGCCAGGAGCTCCGGCCAATCACTACACTGGTATCATTCCACGCAACGCATCCAGTACAGACCAGACCAGACCAGTAGAGACCAGACCAGACCAGAACAGACCGGATGCACAC